>NW_010357682.1:220549-281712 GCF_000414095.1 Morus notabilis
GCTGTAGCAATCCTTTTAAAAATGCTATAGAATTGCTGTAGCAATCTTTTTGAAAATGTTTTAGGATTGCTGTAGCAATCTCTTTTAAAATGCTGTAAGATGCTGCAGCAAATCTTCTTTTAAAAATGATGTAGGATGCTGCAGCAAATCTTCTTTTAAAAATGTTGTAGGATTGCTGTAGCAATCGCCCCTTTTTCTATTTCCGAAACTGTGTTTGACAGCCCGTCCATTTTTGCAAACTGGCTTCAAACTTGCTTTTAGAGTTAAAATTGGGTTTTGTCATAGTCATAGAAAATGTTCAAAGCATCGAGGGCTATAAGTTCAAGCTTTGAAACATTGAAAAATCTCACTCTAGGGTTATTATTTTCGCGTTCAAAGTAACCGGAAATTTTTCCTCTACCCGGAAATAAGCAAACTTAAATCAAGCATAATCATACCACATTAAACTAACCTCATAACTCACAAAACCAACATAAAACTCACACACCCTTATTACAACACATCTTCCTCAAGAACCACAAATTTACATCCATAAATCCAAGCTTAAAGTTGGCTAGAAATTAATGGAGAAGAGTTTGAGAACTTACCCTTGAAGAACTCTCTCTCTCCCTTGAAAACCTTTGAACTCCTCTAAGATTTGTTAATGGCTTGGAACTAGAAAGTATAAGAAAATTTAAGAGGAATATTTCTACATTTCAAACTTTACTTAAAACATAAAAAGAGAGAGTTTAGAGTTTCCTTACCCTTGGAGGAATGATTGACTAATCTCCTCCTAGACCCTTTGATCTCTTTCTTCTTCTTCTATGGTTTGCTAGTGGCTCAAGATTGGAAGAGTGGAGGAAAATATTTGAGAGGAAATGTTGTAGGGTGGCCGGATTTTTGAGTGGGGAAAAAGCTAGGAGAAAAAAAATGAAAGCTTATCCTATGTTGGTTCCTTTTATAGGCAACTTGGAAATTATTTTTTTAACACCAATTCCACTCCATCATTCAACCAAATTTTTAGTTAAAGTCCCCCTTTCTTGGCCGGTTTTGGAAGGAGAAAAGAAGAAGCAACTTTGCCATTAATTCCCCTTCAACCACTAACATCACATCACCTTAACATAAAGTCCTCTAGTTTCCCTTTGAAACTGATAAAATTATACTGACTATAAGAAAGTAACTTAGCTGACAGGAATTCATTTCCATTTCTGACGGTTCCTTTTTCTACTGCTTATTTACAGTTAAATGTTAAATCCTTGACTGCTTTGGATATCACATTAAATTCTTATTCGCGTAATATCTTGAACTATTTCCAGTCTTGAAATTAATTCTAGACTGAACAAATTCTAAATTTAACTTTCCTGCGTTAATTCCCGAAAATGACGTTGTTTCTGACGGTGTCAACTCCCGAGTTCACATTGTACCCTTCTACTATGGGTATTTATCTTCTAACTTTAACCTAGCTGTCTCGCAATTAAGGATTTTCTCTTCTTTTAAAATGTGAGTGCATTTTTTTTATACGCTGCTAACATCATGCTGTGTTTGGAGATTCTTGAAATTAAGATTCTCAAACTATACTTGTACTGAAAATTATTCTGCCTTAAAGTACGGCGAGAATTTATCGATCGAATTTACTTGATCGAAAACATGAACTTAACATGAAATCTGCTATAGAATTTAGGAATACATATATTAATTCCATAAATCCTTCAGTCACATAATATTTATCTAAGAAAATTCTTGGCTTAAATACATAAATTGTATTATTTAAGGTCTGGGATTTTCTCAGTCATTACATAATGTGTGGAGACTTAAGGGTAGTTTTTATTTTTATGATAAGTTAAAATAGAAATACCAAAAGATAACAGAGAAGTTATCTATATATAGTGGTTATAGTCTCCAAATCGCACGTGACATTCTATTCTTTTTGACATCCCATCATCAAAAAGAGTACATAGAGAAAGTTAAAGGGTTCTCTAAGAAAACGTAGTGATCTGAAAGACAAACTGCACGACTCTAAAGAGAAATCAGTTAATATGAATTCAGGTACGCTTACGCTTACAGATTTATTAATTCTTGATGATCTAACATGAATGTTCTTAGCTTTTAGGTGATGATTTTCACCAAATCATTGAATCTTTACATTGTTGCCTTTTTATTCCTTGTGAAGTGTACATCTTTTTTATGGTTCATTGACGTTTATTTGAGCAGAGACTTAAAATTTCCCGTTGTGGTTCAGTTTTGGGTACTAATATCGCAACGGTTTCTTCCAGGAGGCTTAATCCAGTTGAATCATGGAAGACCTCAGCCTCTTCTGTATGTAGTCAATACAGCTTTTCTGGCGACCCTCTTCAGTGACTATCTTGATGCTGCAGATACACCTGGATGGTATTGCGGACCCGATTTCTATTCTACCAATGTCCTGCGTGATTTTGTGAAGACTCAGATGTCCATACTTAATTCTGCTTACCAATTCTACTCGCTAATAGAAGCTCATATTGGAAAATAATGACAGTTGACTTATTGTGTTGTTACTTTGTTGTTTTGGCAGATTGATTACATCCTTGGCAATAACCCTCGGAAAATGAGTTATCTAGTTGGTTTTGGTAGTCATTACCCAAAACATGTCCGCCACAGAGGTGCTTTCATCCCCAATAACGAGATCAAGTATAACTGTAAAGGAGGTTGGAAATGGAGGGACACGAAGAAGCCAAACCCTAATGTGATTGTTGGAGCCATGGTTGCTGGTCCCGATAAGGATGACGGTTTCCATGATGTTCGTACTAATTACAACTACGCGGAACCAACTCTTGCAGGCAATGCAGGTTTGATTGCAGCACTTGTCGCGTTGTCTGGTGAAAAGAATGTTGGGGATAAGAGTGCTATTTTCTCGGCGGTTTCCTCAATGTTCCCCGAGTTCACCACCACCACCTCCGTCGCCTTGGAATCCATGAGATGCTACAGCGGTCCTGATATCTCGTCGTTAAGAATGTTGTGTGACTTACAAACTGTAAAAATAATAATTTGAAATAAAGTAGAGAAATGGAGTGATGAGGAAGAGTCGAGGCCCGTGTTTTACATGGTGTTCTTAAAGCAGATTCCCCCGCCGTCAGTGCGAGAGGTTTGTTCTACGTCCGCCTCTTAAGATACAACGACTCATTAGTAGGAAGGTTGCACAACAAAGCTGCTTCCAGTGAACCGAATTATGTCTTCACTCTATCACACCAAGAGCCTAAAGGACACTAGAGCAAGTAAGATTTTCTGAGTGACATAGTGCGTTGAAATGAGAAGAGGAGGGTTCCTTTTACAGGGCTCTCGGAGGACATATGACCACTAATTTAGAATTAATTAGAATTAACCTGAATTAATTGAAACGTTAATCTGCTGTTACTAACATTTTTATTCTCAGAATTAATTCACGACTTAATTATGAAATTAAAACGTTATAGCAGTTTTTAAATTACAATATTCAATTTAGATGTCAATTTCTCACTCACCGTGCGTCATTGAGTATATGAATATATCTATTCAATCTCCTCTTGGTGAACATAAATCTATATCGACTCATTACTAACACAAAATGTCATCTATACAAAATCAAGTCTCAAAATGATACCTCAAAATTAGATTACCACGCCAAGGTCCCGTTCATTTTACCGATTCGAGTTTAGAATTTGAGTTTTACTACAGTAAAAAGCTTTCAGAAATAATCACATCTAACTTTTTTGTTATAATAAAAAACTCTCACATAAAGTCACATCTTAACTCAAATTAAAAACTCGAATCAGCGAACTAAAAACTTGCTGCAGTGGTAGTGTTTGAGACTCGAATAACCTTGACTGTAAAGAGCAGTGCAATCTAAAAAAAACAAAAACAAAAACAATTTGTATTCTTTGAAACACTGGAATCAAACAGTTTGAAATTGTTGATTGCTAAATTTCAATTAATACTCTTGTGGCAGCCTGTTCTTTGGTTGTTTTTCATTCTCTATCCGATGCGGTTTTGTATTCCCATTGCCAAGTGATTTTCTTGTTTCCTTCATACTCAGAATCTCTAACCAAACTAGAAAAAAAAAATATATATATTGAACTTTGAAGTATAGAATCCTTGTCGTACTAATAGTTTTGGTAGCAGAGTTCATTTGAATTATGGGCATTACTAGACTAAGCAAATTCAGAGCTTGATTTAAATTTTAAAGTTCTTTTCCACTTGGATCAAAATTAGAGCTTTTTCCTATTCTTTCTTGTAAAGTGCAAACTATGTACATATGTTACTTAAAGGGGCAGTCATTCTCATTAGATTTTTTTTTTCCCCTCCTAATTTACTTCCTTCTCATACTTGCCAATGCCATATTCCCTTCTTTTACGGTTTTGGAATATATGCCATTCTTTACCCCAGAAAAATATATGCTTGGCCAGTTGTATAACAGTTAGATATTCCATTGTAGGTGTCAAATAAAAAGACATCATTAACTTGGGCATTCATCTTAAGCTGCAGCCATCAAATTTGGGCGCAGAAAAATGTCTGAGGAAGAAGGCAGCAACTCTTTAGAGTATACACCAACATGGGTGGTTGCCGTCGTCTGCTTCGTCATCGTTCTCATCTCTCTCTGCGCCGAGCGATCGCTTCATAAACTCGGAAAGGTATTTTTGTGCTCCTCTAACTCCTTTGTGCATCTTCTTTCTTTGTCCTCCTTATGCCACAACTGTTAGTTGTACAAATATCCCTCTTTTGGGGTAATAATCTCATTCTTGAATTTGATATGTTAGATATGAGATGGTTAAGTCAGTAAAATTTGTCTCTTGACATAGTACTAGAGCCGCGAGATCAATACCCTTTTTTTTTGCTAGAAAAATGTTTATCACCACTTGTGAAGATCGTGAGATAATCATTACACATGTGTCAGCACATTAAAACTATCACGTATACAAGACAGTAAATTTATTTTTTGTCATATTTATTAATTTTATTTTACTGTCACACGTATTTTGATACGTCGCCGGAATGTTGTATTAAAAAAGAAACTTGTGATCCCTTAAAAAAAATAAAAAATAAACTTGTGACACTTGGTAGGAACCAAATGCAGCAGAATGCTCCTAATAAAACATTCTTGTAGGCAGATTGAGGACATGTCATGAACTTCTTAGCATTGTTGGCCGTTGGCAACCTTGATTAGGATAGCATCTTGAAAGCTCTCAAGTGTGGGAAAACAAAATTAAATGCACTAATAAAAAAAGAAAAAAGACACCTCATGGATCCACTTGGAGGGAAAAAATGTTAGATATTATCATGGTAGATTATGAGATTGAACATTGCACAATTACCATGAATATTGTACAGACTAATACCATTAAATTTGAAGTTGCTTGCATATACCTTATCATCCTAATAACATTTGATCAAAATTAGTGTCTGAAATTATCAAAATGCCCACAACAAACTTGGCCTTTTCCTATTTGTCATTCTTTGTCAGTACTGGGTTGAAAAACTCTGATAAAAGTTGTTCCAAGGTTGAAGGGGAAAAAAAAAAAAAACTACTAACTTAAAGGGTATTCTTGGCATTTAAAATATTTTCCAGTTTGGTCAATGAAGGGAAGATTAAGGAAGAAGAATTTTCTCAAAAAATTAAATAATAAACAAATAAATAAATAATGAAGAAAATGAAAGGGGATCATCTTTTTTTTTTTTTTTTTTTTTTTGAAAAAATGTTCTATAACTCAGCACCCACATTGTAGAGGTAAATACTCAATAATATCTTTCCATTTGTTAACGAGCCTTTCCATAATATTAGAACCCCATAAACTTTTTATTTTTTGGTAGAAAATAACTTTTTTTTAGAGCTTTTGCTCCTTTGTTTGTTAAATGAGCTTCCTTGAACCGTAAGTTAAAGCAACATGCCCCCTCCACTTGATTATCTTTTTCCCAATTATTTTCACAACTTATAATATGCAGCTGGGTCATGTTATTTGACCAAAAATGAGTCATTCACATTGTTTTAGATGAATAAAATTACTAGTTTCTCTTTTCAAAAAAATAAATAAAAACTAGTTTATATCAAGAAGAAAACAAAAAGAAACATTAGTTTGCTTTTGAAGGAAGAGAATTGGTACAATTCTAGAATTAGAAGCAAAAGTCCCAATTATACTCGTCCCTATAGAATACTTTCTTACCAATTATCTTCCACCATTTATAAAATACTGAGTGCCTTTTTTTTCTAATTTTGTTTTACTTTTTGTGATAATAAAAAGGTTTAAGGGTGACCAAGGTAGTGACCATAATAATCCTTTATCTGTTAGGGACATTAGATTACTTTTTTCTTTATTCGTTTGTTTCTTTCTTTTTATTTACAAATTTGCCATATTAAATACTAAAGATTGAATTGGATTGTATGTTTCCTTTTCCATCAATGAATTTTTTTTATTATATATTTGTTTTTTTTAATATAGGGTCTATGACACTCTTTTATTAATTTTTGAGAGAAACTCATAACGAAATTTAAACTCGCCACCCCACTCATTTATTAGTGTGCTTATATTCCATTCTCAAACCTCACGTATACGTCTGTTTCTTTATCGGGTCATTACCGTTGTATTGTGCTATTTGTTTGTCTACATCTGTTGGAATATAAGTTTCCGTTTTCCCATCCTTTGAGCTTGCGGGCCCCAACGGGCAAAATCAATAATTCTAATTCTTATTCGTTAGATTTCTTTTTCAATCCTATTAATTTTTTCATTAGTTTTTATTTATGATTTTGTAAATACGCTCTTAATGAAAAAAAAAATGTTTTTTTGATGGAATAAGTTATTAAAACATGAATAGATTCTAAACTAGATTGTTGTTCTGTGTTTGGCTTGGAAATACAGTTCTTGCATGGTCGGAAACAAGATGCGCTTTATGAAGCCCTGGAGAAATTAAAAGAAGGTAACATGTAAACTAGATTAACATGAATAGAGTCTAAACTAGAAAGATTTAATTCGAAAATTCTTTCCATTTTGTTATTTTCCCCATGAGATATAGCTGCATATATATCCCATCAAAACGCTATATATTATATATATGAACGAGTTTTCAATAGTTCTTATATACATTTCTCGGTCTTTAACTTTCATGTACATTTATCTAAGACTTGACTAATTTTGCTCTTGATGCTTGGTAACAGAATTGATGCTTCTAGGCTTCATTTCCCTTCTCTTAACCGTCTTTCAAAAATTGATAAGCAAAATATGCATCCCGTCTCACATTTCATATGACATGCTTCCATGCAAGAAGGCGAATTCCGCGAACGTCCATCATGGTCGCCGGCTTTTGTCTGCCGGGGCCGGCGCAGGGCATTGTAAGCCGGTATATCACATGCTTGAGATCTTTATCACTTTCATCTTCAATTTTTCAGGCCAATTTGTCCTGGAAATGGAGAACATCCAATATTAGAATCTACCTTTTTCTTTAAGTTTGATTATTCTTTGTGTTTCTTTTTTTTTTTTTTCCCTTAGTCGGACAACCCACGCATGGGATTTTTGTAACAACACAAAGTCCACTTTTAATGTCAGATTTAGACAAAATTAACTATGTGAAAAGGCTTTTTTTTTCTATATAAAATTGATTATTCTCAAATGAAAAAAAAATCAAAGTTACTACGTTTCAGATTTCTACTTTAGAGCACCGTTGTTTGTTTTATGAAGATTTTGGACAATTGATTTTGTCTAAACTCAAGAAAAATTGAATGTGATAATCATATCATTTTTGTATTAAACATGCACGGGGATTTTATTATTATTATTATTTTTATTTTTATTTAAGTGCATGAAGAGATCCGTTTTCACTTACATTTAAAACAAATTATTAATTTTTTCTTATGCCTTTCCTTTTTCATTCTCAGGGGAAGGTTCCATTTTTGTCACTGGAAGCATTGCATCACCTTCACATTTTCATCTTTGTTCTAGCAGTTGTTCATGTGATCTTTTGTGTCACAACAATGGTTCTTGGAGGGGCAAGGGTAATGATGTCTTTTCCGATACTTCTTTAGATTCTTTGTGTACAAATACGACGCTATCTAGTGTGGGGATACCTACTGGTAGTGCATATTTTTAAACGTCAAGAATCTGGCCGGAATTGACCCCTTTAAGGATTGAACTCAATCCAATCACGTCAAAATAAAAAAGTATACAAAACCGACTAAACCTAAAACAAATATGACCGGAGAGTATTTTTTTTTGTTGCCCTACTTGATAAAATTTTCTCAGGGTTTGGAGGATTCCATAGTCTAATCTAATATGTTTCAGTTTCACAAGTGCAGATACGCCAGTGGAAGTATTGGGAGGATAAAATCAGGAGTGACATCAAAGCATCTAAAAAGTGTAATGCAAACCAGAATTTCTTCAAGTCTTACCAAACATGTTTGAGGATTTTTTTTTTTTTTTTGCGCTCGTAAAAATTGCGTACATGAACGTTCATATTCGGATCGATCTGCAGCTCGATTCGGGCTCGACCACTTGCATGCTCGCATTCACCGTGATTTCTTCAAACAACATGCAGAGGGAAATTGGAGAAAAGCATCCCTAGTGAGATGGATGGTAAGTTAACAAACACTTACTATGCAGAACCTAATGCAACTCCAAGTAATCATGAAAAGATTTTTTTGAATATTATGAATGCATGTGTGTCAAAATTCTATGAAATTATTTCTTGGTACTTATAAAACTGAAATTTCGGTAATTTACCTTCTAACTTGCTAAATTGTTGCAATGTGCCCCATTTTAATGATGGTTGTGTTTAATCGATGACAAAACAACATGTTTGACTCAAAATTCTAAGGGCTTGTTCTTTTGGAGTTTAACTTGAGTATAATTCTTGAGTTGAATTTGAGTTATAACTTGAGTTGAACTTGTAACTTGAGTTTGTGTTTGGTTGTGTACAGTTGAGTTATGATTTGAGATAAGAATCTTTTTGAGTTTGTGTTTGAGTGAGTCAAAACTTGAATTTGTATTTAGATAGTATTTTAATAAAAACTCAATGCTGATGAAAAATTTTAATAGGATATATGATTCAGATTTTATTCGTCTTTTCGTTGTCAACGCATAGAAAAAAAAATCATCTCAATCAGAATTAAAACGAAAAAGTTATAACATTTTTAAGAATAGAAAAAATATTATTCATTAATTTGAGTTCGAGTTTCTGAACTCAAGTTGAAGGGAAAACTTGAACTCGAGTTTTAGTCATAAATTCAAGTTTGAACTCGAGTTTAAACTTAAAAGAACATGAATTTAAATAAAGTTGTAACTCAAGTTGTATTTTTTTGAGTTTTTCACTCAAAAGAACAAGCTCTAAAATTTCAATTCAAACTCTAACACAAATCTCTTGATTACCAACTCTCAAATTCAATCAAAATTCAAAGCAAATTGGATAAAGTATTTAGCAAGTTGGAGGGAGCAATTGCTAAAATTAAAAGTTCAGGAGTCAAGTTTCCAGAGTCAAACAAGCTTACGAGACAAAAGTGCCAAAAGCCCTTAATGTTTTGTCTGAGCTTTTTTAGTTTTACCCTACCAAGATTTTTTTTTTTTGGTTAAATGACCTTTATCAAGTTATACTGTATACATATATGTATATATGTATATAATGTGTCGTGAAAAAACAAAGTAGAACCGCAACAATAAGCTGAAAACTGCAGGAAAAAACCAGCAAGAAAGAAAAAAAAAAAAGGGTGTTAAATAATCAACTAACTACTGCAAAATGATTGTAAACAAAAGGTGTTAACAAATAAATTTTAAACAAGGCAACAAAAATGATTTCACAATTGCCCCTATCTGATTCTTTTTTGAGATCTTTCCAACCCAAAAATGCACAACATTTTTAAACTACAGCAAAAGTTTGTACTCATGACGATGGAAATGAGAGAGAATTTCTTATCCTTAAAATCTTGCTTTTAAAAAAATGATCGTTATTCTCAAAAGGGCTTTTTATGCTCCATTTGCAGGAAGCATTCTCCAAACAGTTTTATGGCTCAGTCTCAGAATCAGACTACATTGCACTTCGCCAGGGCTTTATCAACGTTAAATTCCTATCCATCATCACAATCCATAAGTTTTTCTCTGTGTTTTTTTTTTTTTTTAACAAAAATTTTATCTTTAACTTGTCTCTTGTTCATGACATTTCTTATCAAAAGGAGCACTGCCCCAGATTACCCGATTTCGATTTTCACAAGTACATGTTGCGGACACTCGAAGTTGATTTTCGAAAAGTTGTTGGCATAAGGTATGAATTATGAACAATTATTAGTGAGGTTTCAGTTGCCCTTTTTTCAATTTTGTATCTGAAGATGTAATTTCATCTTTAATTTTGTCAATTGACACTTTACAACAGCTGGTACCTTTGGCTCTTTGTTGTGCTCTTTTTGTTGCTGAATCTGGATGGTAAGTTTCTTTAAATTCTTAGTTGCACTTCTAATTTATGGGATCTTCCGATTATTCTCATGTGTAAAAAATGTTATGTGTAGGATGGCACACATACTTCTGGTTATCCTTTTTGCCATTGATTGTAAGTATTTTACATATTTAGTCTCGTCCGTTTCGCTCGTTTAAGTTAAAAGTGAATTCATATAAGAGAAAATATTATAGTAGAAAAAGTTGAATTTGAATTTTTGTTAGAGAAAAACAATGTAGTAAAAACTTAAGTTATGATTCGAACTAACGAAAAGAACGAGACCCTCTCCAATGCAAATTTCAATATCAATGTCAATGTTATATTTGACAATAAAAACTGTCAAAATAATATAGTTGGAATGCTATTCTATTTTGTGCTCTAAGCATAATAAAATTTCAAATGCTGTATTTACTTTTTGTTATAATTATTAACTTGTAAAAGAAAACTTTTAATTTTAAAATGATTTGAAAATAACCATGTTGTAATAAAAATAAATGAAAAAGTGAATATATTAATTAATACCAATCAAATATCAAAATTGGGCATATGCTTTTAGCATATGCTGTACATGGCGCCAAAGTCAGCATTAAATTGGAGAGTAAATTTTCTTTAGACAGATATTAAAATTCTTTACTGACACATTTATTTAACAATGTATTGAAAATGCTATTACAAGTACCAATCTGAGCTCTCAAAATCTTCATTTTTGAATTTTCCTTTTCAACATTTGAGTTGTCTAGTAGTCCTAAAAGGCTAGAGGACATTATCCGTTTGGTTCATGGATTAGAACCATGTGATTAAAATTATTTTCGATTTACGTGTATTTTTTGTGAGAGAAAATACTGTAGCGAACCACGAATCATGATTCGAATTAGGGAACGAATCCCTCTACCAAACATAAGCGGTCCAAGCAACTTTGAGCAGCTTAATGGTCCTAATGCCGAGTTTTTTGGCTGGAATCTTAGCTTCTACTTCTCGTGGGCGCCAAGCTAGAACACATAATCATCCGTCTGGCTCAAGCAAACGCGACCAAGAAGACGGGGGACCAAGAAGCACAGCAGAGCGGAGGAAGGAGGAAGACGGATGAGAACGGAACTTCAAGAGTGAAGCCTTCAGATGCATACTTTTGGTTTGGCAGACCCGGCATTGTTTTTGTCTTGATCCACTTCATTCTTTTTCAGAATTCATTTGAGATTGCATTCTTCTTCTGGATTTTGGTATAAACTTTTTTTTTTTTTTTTAACTTATAAACCATAATCCAAGATAGTGAATTTCTTACATTTATGACCTTTTTCTTGATCTTTGGCTTTGCAGTGCACTTATGGTTTTCATTCCTGCATAATGGAAAAAGTTGGCTTTATTATCCCTAGACTCGTTATTAGGTACTAATAGATACTTTCAACTTCACAACAAAGAAAATTTAGTCAATTGCTTACTAATGCTTGGTCATATTGTGTTCTAAAAACCTCTATTCTCTCATATTATGCATAATTGCTCATGACTTTGCAGTGTCATTGTTCAAGTTCTCTGCAGCTACTGCACCTTGCCCTTGTATGCAATCGTTACTCAGGTTTGATATTTTAAACAAGCTTCCTAGTTAGATTTTCATCCATATTGTTCTAAGTGAAATTTACATCTTAGTACTTTGTCTTTTATCGAATTAGTGGATTGGTACCTCAGAATTTAGATAATATTAAATAGATATCTCATGTTTAGGGAGGAAAAAAAAAAACCCTCCAATATTTCATGTTTAGGCATGAAATGTCTTTTCAACCTTTTCAATCTAAAAACATGTTAGAAAAGAAAAAAAAATGAATAAAGAACACCCACATCATTCTGAAAGATGAGGAGGGGGGAATGAAGGCCGATTTGTTTCCTCTGATTGCTTCTGTTATTTTTAGAATTTTATATATTATTAAAGAAATAAATTTGGAAGTTTATTTAAAAGGGTACAAAGGATATTGCACATTTATATTTTAAAGTATGCGGTATATTTTTAGTATTATCTAAATAAGAACAATTATATTAGTCATTTCATGTTTTTAATTAAAATAGTTAATAATTTACGCTTTTTGGTATTATCTAAATAAGAGCAACTATGTTAGTCATTTCATGTTTTTAGTTAAAATAATTAATGATTTAGGCTTTTTTTAGCTTTTCTCTACTCCAACCATTAACTAAATGGTTAGCTATTATGGCTAAAGCATTTTCCACTAGCTAAGAGTATCTCCAAGAGAGCTCTCTAAATTTTAACTAAATTCTAATTAAAATGGCCAAAAAACTATTTTAATTAGCAATTTTTTAATAAGTCACTCTAATCATACTCTCTATTTTAACTAAACATATATTATTTTAATATTTACTGACTTTAAAATATGAATATAACTTTATTGAGTTTGAAGAAGCACCTTTACATTTATAATGGTTGGAAGAATAAAATAATACAAAAAATGAAATAGCTAGTTATATTTAACTAGTGTGGAATGTATTTTCTAAAATAAATAATCATTTAGCTAATGGTTGGAGTAGAGAAAAGCTAAAGCATTAGCTATTTTAGCTAAAAACATGAAATGACTAGAATGGTTAGAGTTGCTCTAAATATAACTAGCAAGAGCGGCTAGCTATTTGTTCTTTTTATTATTTTATTCTTTATTTGGACATAAAGTAAAAGTTTTAAAAAAAGTTATTTATATTTTAAAATCAAAAAAATATTAAAATAATTTATGTTTAGTTAAAATAAATAGTATAGTTAGAGTGAGTCACCTAAAAATTGTTAATTAAAATAGCTTTCTAATCATTTTAGCTAGAATTTAACTAAAATTTGGAGAGCTCCCTTGAAGATGCTCTAATAAAATACAATTTCACTAATTTAATAGAAGTGGCCACACTAAATTGTAATTTACCCTTTTGTTAATTGGATTCACGTAAACAATGGTACAAAGTCTCCACATCATTTTCATACCAAACTTACTCAATGGCTCTTTTGTCTTTTGGTGGTTGGATGAAGATGGGTAGCATGTTCAAGGCAGGCATGTTCGCCGAGCAATCAGCTATAATGGGATGGCTTGAAGGTGCAAAATTCAGACGAGAAAATGCAGAGAGCTCTAATGCTAAGGGGACAGAGATTCACAAAATGGATGCAGAATTATCTGAGATTGTTCAAATCGCAGAGCAAGCCAATATAGTTCAAATCGCAGAACAAGCATCGGTTGCTGCTGACGAAGGAACGGCAGCATCTACAACTCACCTCAACCTTGAAATCAAACCGCCTTCTCCGTCGTCGTGACACTTATTCTCGGGGGGGCTCCGATGCAGTCTAGAGTAAAGGGATGTTACGCTCCCGCTGCATCGGGCTCTATATAGCAGAGGGAACGTTACATTTTTGTGCTGAAATCACATCTTTCCCCATGAGAGTTTCTAATGCACAAAGTGAACAAGGAAACGGCTAATTTAACCTGAAAAGGAGGTTCTAAGACTTCTTGAACTTTTCAGTCAAATTACTCTTTTGCTCTCGTTGTATGAAAACTACCGTATTACCCTAGATCTAGATTTCTAGTACATCACCAAAGAAGCTAACAATAGGCCGTGGTACCCCATTTGCATATTTTCATCCATAACAAACACTATAAGAAGCCAACGTTATTATAAACCTTTTGAATATTATTATACAAAATGTAAGAGAAGATTTCTTTTATCCTTATTTTCCTCCTTTTGTAATTACAAAAATCAAGCCTGCCCTAGAAACTACAAAAATGAAATAGAAGAAAGGAAAATTACAGAGGTCAAAGAATCTAATGCCCCTAAAACTTCTGATTCTTTTTTTTTTTTTTTTTTCCAGCTAACTAAGCTATTTCTCAAATACTCCGGCTACGCTGAAATGTAGGGCAGTCCTATATGCTTAGGTCTTTCAAGCGGAAGCTTCTCTATCTCGAAACTTTCACGGTTGTAGACGGATGCTTCTCCGTTAGTTTCCACCTTTTGAAGCTCTTTTAGAGCTCTTTTGGCATAGATGGTAAATGCAACCGTGGTAATAATCGCAATGATTAAGGAGATAATATTGTATACAATCTCCAATGTAGTCAAGTGATAGTTTCCGTACTGAACATCGGCTAATGTTCGTATTAACCGACCACTGCAGAAAGGCGAGAGTGATTTAACAGGACAGAAGAAAGATTAAGAACAAAGGTAAAAAGAAAAAACGTACGCGAATCGGGAGAACACACCTATAGATGTAAATGAAAGCTTCTGGCACCATTCCAGCAATCGATCCCCATAGATAGGGCCAAAATCGCATACTTGTCACTACAACTGCATAGTTGAAAATTGTGTATGGAAATGGCGAAATCCTAAAGATAGCTACGACCCGGAATTGATGGAACCAGCTCCCTTCCCCGGCAAGTCTAATCATCTCAGCTTTCTGCGGCCATCTTTTCAACCATTGCTGAATAATTAAGAGAAGATTAAAGATCGACGGTAATGTGTTTACCAAAATTCTTCTCTCACTTCAAACAATTAAAATAATTGCGACGGTCAAAACATGAAGGAGATCTTACATGGATGCGATCGCGAAACAGTAGACCAATAAAATAGGGAAGGACCATTCCAATAGTTGTCCCAACCATGATAATAACAAAGCCGAGACCATATCCAAAAATCATTCCAGCCAGCCACATGGATGGACCAGAAGGAATTAAGATCACAGGAAACAGCGCCAGAGAAGCGACAAGAACAATAGCAAGAACAGGACGGCCAAAAGCAGTGGCTTCCCATTTCATGATTGGGATGAGAACCTGCAACGAAATTCTTACACTTTAAAACAAGATAAACCAAAAAAAAAAAAAAAAATACTTAAAGCAATCATACACCAATTCATTCTCCAGAGAGATCAGCATGGAGTCAAGTGCATTATGTATAACATCACAAGCTAGCATGGAAAAAGGTATTCAACTCCATAAAGCTTAACATAAAAATTAATGAGCAGACAGTTTCTATGAAACTACTTATTCTCTAACAGATCATTTATATGTTTAAACCCCTAAATATTTGCATAAAGCTAATAAGAAAAAACAAATATAGGAAGGGAATATTAAACATATACGTAGGAAGAGAACATTTCGTGGTATGATTTTTTCAAATTATTTCAGGTCAGGATGGTGTGTCCATGAGGCCTATAGTCTTATTCTGTCGTTATTATGTCAAGACATTCAATTTCTAAAAACATTATTTATCCCCTAGATCTAAATCTGTTGACAGAACTTAAAAAGAAAAAAAAAAAAAAAAGAGTTGGTTATGAAATCAACTACAAAGCAAAAGATTGGTGAACTGGGTACCCCAAAACATATCTGATCAAGTGACCTTGCAAATAAACAATATAAATTCTCTATCTGTCCTTCATGTTGTACTTTATTGGGACTTTAGATACATGTATAATCACACCATTAGCGTCTTGATGTGATCGATTCCATACGTTGTACATAGGTTTTTAATGTCTTCTAATATCATTAAGTATTTACATCATTGAATTCATAAGCTATTTACAATGGAAATGAACATTCAACCTATGGATGTCAAAACACTCATTCATTTAAAGTGCTCAAATGCAGTCTAAACCATTTTTCTAGAATGCACATCTTTTAAATAAATAAAAAAAAAGGAACAATCCATTTGAGCTAGAATTTCATAATCCGTCATTATAAAAGGTCAATTATCTCGAACACATCAAAGCGCTAGCCAATTGCCTAACATATTCTACGAGGAAAACCAAGGTAAAAGAAGTTGAGAATCGGAAGTACCTTTTCAAAAACAATCGGAACTCCCCACTTCAACAAAAAAAGAAGTAGAATAATGGTAACAACACACAAGACTAAGGCCTTGACCCACCAAAGGAGAGGGTTGGTCCTGGATTCTGCCTGAGGCTGCAAAATCTCAGCTTCTGTGGCTCGTGTTTCATTGGATATAACCAGCCTAACATATTCACTGTCTTCCCTCACATGAGGCGCAGCGTTTGCGTGCTTTTCTAACTTCTCAGAAGAGTTTGTCATCTTTGTTAAGACCCCAGAAGCCCAGAAACAAAAACACACTGAAAAAAAAGGGGTTAAGAAACATATGCAATTTAGACATGAAATTCAGTCACACTATGATATATTTCAGAAACAAAAATACACTGAAGAAAAAAAAAAGGTCGAGAAAGATATGCAAAATCAGAGGCATGAAATTCTCAGTCACACTGTAGTATAATCATATTCTTAGAAGTTAGAACCCAGATGCAGTTGAACCAGTCCAATTCAAAAAATGAAGATACCAAAATGTTTTTTTTTTTTAAAAAAAAAAAATGCTACATAGAACATGAAAAGTACTGACTTTGAAGCGAGTTATGCAACTTCAATAAGATTCTAAAGGGCGCTTTTGGCCCCAACGTCCCAAACCCAGAAATATATTTGGATTTCAGTTTCTAAAAAGTAACACAAAAAAGTTCTATTATATTCACCAATAATATAAAAATACCTGAGAATAACAACAGAATTAGAGTCAATGACACCAACTTCTGAGCATTCAAATAGGGTTTTCTCACACCATTATTATTAAAAAAAAAAAACATATAGTTGAACCAGTCCAATTCAAAAAATGAAGATACCAAAATAGTAAAAAAAAAAAAAAAAAAAATGCAAGGCACACCATTATTCTAAAAAATAAATAAAGAAAACTTGCACTCACCGATTAACGAGCAGAAACCTCTCCAAATTCTTCAGGAAGGGTTCGATTCACATAATTATTCAAAACCAGCTGTTCAGAATGAAAGGGATTTTTCACATCATTTAAAAAATTAAATAAATTAAATAAATAAAAAAACTCAACAAGCAAAAACAAAAGTCGAACTTACCGATTAACAAAAGAGAAATTTCGGAACTTGTTGAAGCGAAAGCTTGTTGTTCTCTCCGAACAACCTCGAACGCTTCGAAATTCCTCTTTTTCTTTCCCAGAAATACCAAGATTTTGGAGGGGGGGTTTTTTTTTTTTTAATTTGGCGGGTTATTGTAAAAAAAGATGATAATAATAATAAGAAGAAAACTGAGAAGAAGAAGAAGAAGAAGAAGAAAATGCTTTAAAGTAATTTGCTTGGTGAGGATTAAGTATTAAGCTTTAGCTCTGTTTGTTTCTTTCTTTGCGATTTCCTTTAAAATGAGTTTGAATTCAATAAATAATTATGATAATACTAAATAATAAAGGGGGAAAAAGAGAAAATATTCAATCCTGTTGTGCTGTTTCTGGAAGGAGACAAGTGAGAAAAGAGAATAAAATATGGGGGAAAAAAGAAAGAAAAAAAAAAGAAAAAAGAAAAAAGAAAAATGCGTTCATGTGTGGCGTTGGAATTGTCAGAACCCACCCAACAACAACAACAACGTCTCACTTTTATTTTATTCTATTCTAGATAACGTCTTAGTTTGACTTTTACCTTTAATTCCTTTGATTTTGAATTTATTTTTGTTCTTTTTTTTATTATTTTGGATTGTAGAGAGAGACAGAGAAATTATAATAAATAGTTTTTTTTTATGAAACTAAAGTAAATAATAGCAAATACCAAATTCACTAAGTATATAATCTATTTACAAGTAGTAAAGTTAGTCTATTAAATTTACTGTTTACTTTTATTTATTTTAAGACCTTCAATTATTTAGTGAAAAAATGGTATTTCTTTTTCTGACAAGAAAGAATTTCTCAAAAAAAAAAAAAAGAACACCAAACTCTTGTAGAGGAGAATCCGGTTTTTTTATTTAAATATAAAAGGGATTTAAATTACCTTAAATTTATTTAAAAATTTAACACTGTTACAATAAAATTATGTCTTTAAAAATTGATGCCACGTGAATTATTTTTTTAATTGCGTAAATTATGTTTTTACTCTTCTAAAAGAACAAAAAAGAATTAAGATTTTGTCGTTGATAGGGAAAAAAAAGAAAAAATTTATTGCATATAATATGCAATTCATGCCCTTCATAATAATAATAACAATAATAATAATACCCTGAAAATGATTATTAAGATATGTAATTTTCAAACTACATTTCTTATTAATTAAATAGAGAATAATATTTTAAAAAAATTAAAAATATTTTTAAAAATAAAAAAATAAAAAAGTTTATGATTTTTTAGATTTATTAATTTTTATTTAATAAAATAGAAGGGTACTAAGGTTTACGTCTCAAAAATCAACTTCAGAATAACAATAAGATTTTTTAAAAACATCGAGATATTGTTTTAATATTATTAAAAATATAAAATATAAAGATCATGTTTTGATATAACACGAGATATCAAAATGATTTTATCTTTATTAAAATTTATACTGATATGCATTCTTAACCTCATATTATATCATTTTCTGCACACACACACACACACACAAAAAAAAAAAAAAAACTCATATTATTACATCATGGTTGGATATAATAAAAAAAATTGGTAAGCATATTACAAAATTTGCTAAATTTACGAATCCTTAGTCAAGATTTCTCCTTGTATATAGTTGCATCATTTTTGAAAATCTTCTATAAAACCCCATAAAACACGCAAATACTTTACCCACGCCACGCGGGTTTTTGACAATTTTTTTTTTTTTTTTTCTTTTTAAGATTAGACAGTTTGTGATTTATAATATTCTTATTTTCAGCGTTGAAATGAAGGGAAAAGACAAAAATGCCACGTCCCAAATCTTCAGGAAGAACACACATCAATTTTGCCCATCAGCCAATCGTCTTCTTCGCTTTGTGTCTGTCTCAAACCAACCGTAACCGTCATGTCTTCAAATGCATGCTTAAAAAGTAGCAAATGTTTATTTTTTTTTTTAATTGTTTATTTGGAGGATTTTAAATAAGGAATAAATTTATGAGGGATTCATGAATTTTTTTTATCTCTTTAAAATTAGTCTCTGTAGTTAAATTGTCTAATAAATAGTTTTGGAACTGAAAAATGTCTCATAAATACATAAAGGAGAGGTGGAGTTTAGTGGGGGCTCAAGGCCCCACTTAAGTATCAAATTATATAAGTTATTATATTATTATGCATATATTTCCCATAAATATTAAAAAAAATTAGTCTATAATCTTATTCTTATAATTTTTTAATTATTAGTCTCCACTAACAAATATTTTTAGCTCCGTCACTGCATAAATAGTTCATTTCTCTTAATTAAATTTTTAAAAGGAAACCGCTATATTGAGTGATAATTATGATTTTGGGTTGTTTTGAGGATTTATTAATATACAATTTTTATTTTTTGACAAGTCCTTAAAGATTTTTTCCTTCTGTAAAATCAATTTTTGATTTTTTTTTCCTCCCTATAAAGTCGCTGATTTTTTCCCCTATAGCATAAGTGCCTTTTTTTTTTTTTTCCTTTTTTCGGGTTTTTTTTAATCATATTTGTTTTATCAAATAACCCAACTATTTTTCTTGAAGTAGATAGAACTTAACTATTCCCTTTTACGGTTGGAATTATTGGGAGGGACTATCATGACTTTTTATTTTTCCTAGTTTTATGGATACTACCACGGTACCACCTTCATTTTATCCTTACTAATTGAAAAAAAAAAAATAATAATAAATAAATAAGGAGATATCGCTCTCTTTGTCAAAAATTTATTTTCTTAGAGAAATTCTCTAGTACGTTAAGTGTAATGGTTTGTCAGGTTTTTCTATTCGTTGAATGAATATGTTTACTTTTTAATTTTTACGTAATTTTATGTAAATTTGACGGATAAAAAACCTGACTTATTAATATGTTGACGTATAAAAAAAAAAAACTACTTTAATTATGGTATAAATGAGCTATAACTTAATTTGACCATAATGCAGTCGTAAAAAAAAAAAAAAAAAAAAATCACAAAACACGACGCAGTAAAAGTTGTAAAAAAAAAAAAGAAAACTATCGCTTGCTGCCTTACTATTACTTAAACTGATGCTTGCGCATAGAAAAAAAGGTAAGTATACTACAAATTAATACTTGTAAAATTTGTAACAATAATAATATTTCTTAGAATAATTATCTTCACTGTGTAGACGGTGTTGCAACAATAAATAACAATTTAGAATTATTTGTAGAGGAAAAAAAATTAATAACTAATTTCAGAGAAGTAAAAAATATTTAAAGATTTTAAATAATGCAAAAAGTGTAAGAGTAGTATTAAACTCTTTAAATAACCCAAAAGTCATAATCATCATCCGTTTTCATTCAACATGTTAACAGATGGACCATTTATAAGACACTTCTTCAATTGAGAGACTATTTATGAGACAAATTTGACTACATCAACTAATTCTAGCTATAAAAAAGAATTGAGAGACCTTTTAATGAATTTATTCTAAAAAATAAGCTACTACAAATTTATTGTTTTAGACTATTAAATTTTGTATAAAAAATTATCTATTTTAAATATATTTTTTATTATTTTAATGTAATGTTGACTTGATCAGACGACAGAAAATATACACTATCGATATATGGTTCTATTATAGGGATCTTTTCTCATACGTCAACATACTAATAAGTTAAGTTTTTTATCTGTCGAATCTGCATAAAATCATATAAAAATAAAAAAAAATATACAAATTTAATGATTAAAAAAATTCAGCTATCTCCTCTATTATAAAATGACCCTATTATTTTATGAAAATGTGTGGCCATACACATCTTTCTGTTTTCCTACGCTATATAAGTCATAACTAATTTTCTTTTGAAAAAGAAATGTATTGGCCACTTGGCTGTATCTGGTAAAAACTTGTAGAAGTAAATTTGTTAACTTCTCTACTTTAAACCGATAAACCATTCGAAATTTTCCACACGTGTCCTTCCTTTGTTTCTGCCAACGAGAAGTTTTGACTAGAAAGTAGATAAATCATACATGTTTTGCTTTCAAAATTATCTATTTAATTAACTAAAAAAAAACAATTTTTTTTTAATCTATGTAACTATAAGTATTTATTAGTAGTTCAATGGTTAAAATGCATTTCCTCTTTCTGATGGGTTCATATTTGATATTTTAAAAATTCTTTTTAAAGATCGCTATCTGAATAATAAATAATACGACGTTAAATTTATGGTGGTATAAATAAAATTAAGCTCGTCTTTAAAAGTATAATTGAGCGGACCTTTGAATTTCATTTTTCATTTTTCACCAATAATTCTCTCTTTTTGTTTTTAGCCAACATAAAAAAAAAAAAAATTAAAGCAACTAGTATTAACTGGACTTGAGTAAACAATCTTAGATCAGCAGCCTTTCCAGCTATATATGCTTCTATTTAATTCTAGTCAATCAAATTTTTCTAACGCTTTTAATGGACTAGTCGATCCATTTAATAAATAATAATAAATTCACAAAACATCATTATTGAGCTAGTAAATAGGATCTTAAATGGTTTTTTTTTCCCTATAAAATGGATTATAAATGAAGAAATCCTAGAAAGTGTGGTCCTACCTTGTATGAATACAACGAATCATAACTAATCAAATCCTAACAATGCACGTGCTTTTATATGCACACACACACACTTAAAAGTTAAATTTTTTTTTGAATAGATCAATACAATTATGTTGGTTATCAAATCAAACACATGACAACTTATCAAATTGAATTGTTTTGTAACTTTTCAAATTCAATATACACAAAAGTACAAATTCTTATATTGGTTTATATATATATATATATATATATATATATTCACTTTGCATACAAGCAAACATTGAAGATTCCCATCACATATCCGTTAACTTACCATGATTGCCATCTTTTTCAGCAAAAAAAAAAAAGAAAAAAAAAAAAGAAAAGCCATAAGTAGTTTGAGATATATATGACATAAACCATAACAAACATTTTGGTGTCACAATGATTGTGTTTTGGGTGTCATAATGATAGAAGTCCCCACACGTATGCCACCTAATCTTTTCTGCCCTACTCGTGAACTTGCTTTGAACCAGGACAATCTTATTGAAAAAAAAAAAAAAAAACATAAAAATACTACTAAAAAAATATCATCTTTACATTTTTGTCATTTAATGGAATAAATTTAATATTTATACCACTAAATTTGATATCATATCAGATTATTTTTTCTTTTTGATAAAAGTGACCTCGGACATTTCAGGCTCGATTTTTATTCAAGTAAAATATCAGTTTTTTTAATCAATAAAGGTGGCAAAAGTCTAGATAAAATAAATATAAAGTTATTAGATTTTAGTGACAAATTAAGTAATTTTATAAATAAACAAGTACATACATATATATATATTGGCTAATTAAATTCATTTTTTTTCCTTTTCTATATGTTCCTATAAAAAAATGCATAACATGTTAGCGTCATCATAATATTTAGTTTCAGTTCATGATGTCACTTTATATATATATATTGGCTAATTAAATTCATTTTTTTCCTTTTCTATATGTTCCTATAAAAAAATGCATAACATGTTAGCGTCATCATAATATTTAGTTTCAGTTCATGATGTCACTTTGGTATAAGGGTATGACATAAAACGTGGGCCTACAACTTCTGAGAAGTTGCTTAAAGCACAACGTATTTCAAGGGGAGAAAAAGGAAGGAAAGATAGCTCAAAAAATTAATGCAACCTTCCTAAAATAATAATAACAATAATAATAATAATGACGACGAGGACGCAACGTAAGCAAAAGTAAATGACGTTCTAACTAATTATTTCTAAATCTAATTTTCATTGGATAAAATTGTACTTTACCCCCCTAAATTATAGCTACTTTGGCGTTTTATCCTCTCAAAATTTTTCTTAGAAAACGTTTGGTTCATGGATTAGAACTATTTTCGATTTACGTATATTTTTTATGAGAGAAAATACTGTAGCGAATCACGAACCATGATTCGAATCAGAGAACGAATATAGGTACCAAACATCCTCTTAGTCTCTTTTTTGTATTTTGCACTCTTTGGCAAAATGAACGTCTGTAAACTACTCAAAAAAGCTTTTGATAACAGTTTCCATGTAAGCAGCCAATCCAAGCCAGAAGTAGAGCCCCTACAGAAGATACATTCTGGGATGATGCCAACGAGGACGTCGAGCTCGATGAAGATGACTATAGAGTCGCACCTCGCTCGAAAGAGGGGCGTCTTCGATGTTCACAAGGAAATTTCTCACTTTCTTTTGTATGCATTTTGGAAAAATCATGGTACATATATTCACACACACGTATCGAAATTATGCACTGCTAGTTTGCTGATTTAAGCGTCGAAGTCCATTTAGCCAATATCCCATCAATGCCTAGTTCATGTTTGCTTTGCAGAGTCTTGACGCCCTCTTTTTTGATCGAGAGCCGTTCGATCAAAGTGTTTGAGGCCTAGGGTTCACTTTGGAATCGGTCAAAATATCGAATCAAGACCACATTGTTACAATAACTTCTCAGAAAACAAAAAACTAAACTTTTGGATCTAATTTTACAATGGTGTTAATTTAAGACTCGTTCATTTTAAATAGACCGAAATCTATACAAAATATGGTTTGGTGGAATTTACAGAAATGAAAGAAACAACAACAATAAACGAAAGTTAATGCATCACAACAAACTAGACGTACACAATCATTGCAAAGTTACAATCAGAGTGAACTTTCCTATGTGTATGCTCAATAAAAAGAAATATACATTTATTTTACAGATCAAATACCGTGAGATAATTAGATACAAGTTTCTCAGATTTTAACTACAATCTTGGTAGGATGAACGGCTGCCTACATCGGTAAACATATGAAGAAGGAAGCCAGTAAGAGAAGGGAGCAGTTTCATCTCCGGAAATGAACATTCACAGCCGAGGGCTGCAAGAACAGAGTCTGCTGAATGGAGAGAGCAAATGGCAGAAATGGATGGAACAGGAATGATGATATCTTTTTGGTTCTATTGTCGATGTTTCCACCTTCCGGGCCTAATTCAAAAACGAAAGCGTCGTTATCAGTGGCTTTTACAACCAAGAATCCGATGGAAAGTAAAGAAAAATAGAGGATAGTCTCTGAACTTTTATTCTAGTCAAATAATATGTCGTTTATCAATAACACAGCAGTATTTTTCATCTGAGGAAAAACATTTTCCTTTTCCAGACCAAACCATAACCAGGCAAAAGTTGAACACGTATTGTAGGAATTTTCTAACAAGAAATGGCAATTTTCTAACAAGAAAACAGCAAGTTGTTTGCTCAACTGAAACCTGTTTTTATGCTAAACTGGACAAGTTTGAAAAGACATTTTCTATAAAACAAACGATACTCTTTCTTATTCTTATTTATCCTGGAGCCTCTAAAATCTTCTCGTTTTACAATACGGGAAACGTACATACCTGGTTTGATTTTAAATCTGAGGGTCTGCGGCGGTCTTCTTAAGATGAACTTTATGGGATGATCCGTTGACTGCCTATGCCGGTCAGCCGCAGAAATCAGCTGCAAGTGCAAAGAGTATGCGTTTGTAATGGGGAATGCTTACAATACATCTCAACCAATTCAACCCCACAGATCCAGAGACTTATTAGGAAAATTTTGTACTGTAGAACATTTGATAGAGAATAAGCCAAGATCAGGAAATGTTTTCCAACGAAGAGAAGGGAAAAAAATTCTCGTATAAGTGACAATTAAGTTCGTCAAAATTTTTAAAAAAATGTGGGTAAAAACATTAACAGCTTATTTATAGGAAGGAAGAAAACAAGTCCGAAGCCTTTTAAGTTAAATTTAAAATTACTTGCACCAGTTTCAAAAATTTGATAAAGATTTTCCCTATGCTCACACATCGATCTAAAATTACAAGGCTCTTTTCTCTCAATTACGCCACAGCAAGACAAACTACAAACTGAATGCTTTACAAGCCATTACTAAAACTATCAATATCTTGGATATGGGTAAGAAAACCAAAGGATTCTAGATCAAACCTTTTCATCAAACCGATAGAGAGATTGGTCAAAATAAGGCGAAGGGCTCAGCGCCTGAGAATTAATAGGCAAGGAGGCCAGCATCTTCTTCACGAACTAAAAATCATCAACTAATTAGATGTTAGATTTTTGAAAAGGGTAAATGCATATGAGCCAAAAATATCTTGCTAACATAACTATAACAAGTAAAACATTTCTTAGTAGTAGAAGTATAAAATTTACAAGTAGATACTAGTAGTGATTGTGAAATTACCTGTGAAGAACTAGTTGCTTTATTTCTAAGTGATCTCAGTTGCTCCCTAGTGTGAATATTATTCGAGTGAGATGATATAAAATTCATATATAATGAGTTTTTCGATGTCGTGTGGAAGTGGTCACAAAAATGCTCAAACAAGAGGTATAGCTCATCTGCATTGTTCTGTAGGCAGTAAAAATACGTCACAGACTGAGCCAGTTAAAAGATATTATATTCACAATAAGAAGAGGAGTTTGAAAGCTTCTTTACCTGATAGAAAGCTACAATATCTGTTGTCTCCATGTTATATACAGCAAAAAAGGCTGGGTGGTGATCCGTAGTTCGTGATACCTAAAGCTCCAAAACTAAAATAATCACCACATATGTTGTCGAATATCCCCCAAAAGCATAAAAGTTGAGCTCTAGAATTTACATTCCTTTAGTAGCTAGAGAGTTCAAAATTAAAATATGTATAACAGCTGAACAAATCAAGCAATTCAGTTTAAGAAATAGAAGAGTTGATAGAAATTTCTCAGCTTCATAAAGTACTCAAAGGTACTAAAACGTTATTCAAGAGGTTGCAGCTTGGACTATCAGAATTTCAAGTTGGCATTTATCTATCTAATACGTTAAAATTTGAAAGAAGGGAACAGACTGGTAGAGTAATTAGAGTGTGAAGACTGTGCCACCACTTGTTATTTCAGGCTCTTTGATGATAGACAGCTACCAAACTTTAAAGGATTCGAAGAGCTCGAGTAATAAGTTGTATGGTGCCTGTTTGGCAAGGCTCTCTTTTGGCTTCTAAAGCCCCAAGCCATGTTTTGGCTTGTTTGGATGGATTTTCAAAAAGTTTCTTTTGTTTGGAAGAGCTTCAAATAAAAAACGTTTTGTTTCCAATCAATACGATCTTTATCCCTAGATCAACTGATGTATAGCATCCAAACACTAACGGAAAAGCCGTAGCTTCTGCTTTTCATTTTCTACTGCTAAAACCCAAAAGTGAAAGCCATACCAAACAAAGCCATAATTTTATTTATTTATTTATTATTGAATGGCAAACAAAGCCATAATTACCATAAGAGATGCAATGTCTAAATACCATCAAGCCTAGATATAATGGAGCTCACATCTAATTAATGAAAGTCAAACTGCATTCAATGGGGAGACTCATTAAGCATCTGTATTGTGCAGTCGGAATAATTAATCCCCATGTTTTTTTTTGCAATTTAGGATAAGAAAGATGGAGTTGTGATCAAAGATTGGTCCCCGCAGTTTACTAAACACAAACCCACTAAAATAGAATTAAAATGATAGAAAGAAGATCTCACTGCTCCATCTACACTGCCGAACTTGATTAGCAGGTGGTGCCGGTCCAAGAATTGTACCTAACGAAGTGTTAAGCACGGAGAACTTGTCATTGATCATTCAACTTGCACGACAGAAAGAGAATTTATGCACCACAAAACTAGCCTATTTGAAAAAAGAGTACCAAAGCAACGTCTTTAAACTTCGAGAGGGAAAAACCCTACCTTCCAGATAATTAAGTCGATATAATCTTGAAAATGGAAATAAAACTTCTTCTTCAAGTACTGAACCCTCTGGAAGATCGAAAAAGTAGTGCAAAAATCAGTAATTAAAAATAGAAATAAGTTTCAGAGCTAACTCAAAAGCATCTATGAAGATCAATTAGCTCATTAGTTATGACAGTATATCAGAACAAAACAACAGATAAGAGAGTCAAATAATTTTACAAAAATGGAATAAGACCAGAACGCCAATAACCTTTTCCTTTCTACTCAATATATGTTTTACTTTTGCACGACCTTCAAACACCTAGTTAATATTGTTTTACTGCCACTGGGGCAATAATCTTTCAAGAACACAATCTGCTGTCTTCACAAAATAGGATGAAAATTCCCATTGGGACACAAAACTACCCTCATTTGCATTAGATGACAATTTTTAATCCTGAATATCAAAACTTTCCCCTCTGCCCCACCCTCAGAGGAAGGAACACTCTTTAAAAAGAACTGCATTTCAAGTACAGGGGCTGTAAAGAACTATTATCATCATGAAATCCAGAAGCAGAAAATCCTCAAAGAGGGAGAAAAGAAAACCAACAGAAAGCAGATATATAATGAATTAACCAGATAAGATAAACGGCTCACTTAAGGCAGAAACAGATGGTCTTTGCTATTTTATGCATTCTATCTTCTTAAAGCAGCATATTACATACACAAGAACCAGAAAGCAAAATCTTAATTGAAAGAAGAAATACCAACCAAAGTATGATTTGTTTCTTCATTCCATATTCCTCGAAATATAAACGAAAGCAAACGCTGCTTAATGCCACTAACAAAAGCATTTTCTGGACTAAGCCGACTCTGTTGTAAGCCATTCTCGACATGGTTCTCGGTCAGCTGATGTTGCTTACTTTTGTCGCGAATACCCATAGACTGCCACCATAAGCTGAATTGTCAGTTAACTTATCCAAATAAAATCTTCTCTTTATAAATCAAAGTAAGCCAATTGAGATGATAAGTTGAAAACTTAGTGTATTTCTAGCATCTTATTATGCAAGCAACCAGATCCAGTAGCTTTCTTTTAAATTCATTAAAAACTAGAAAACAAAACCCACTCACCGGAGCATTTGAATTGAGAAAAAGTTCATCATCTTCACGGCAAAAGGCCCCAATTGCTCGTACATCAACCAGGTTCCCAGAGTCCCGAATTTGAAGAATATGTACTGTTTGATATCGAAGTGACACAATTGCCAGAAGATCATCATACAAGAAGACACCCATATTATGGGCTAAATTGACAAAATCATCGTTGAAAACCTTCTCATCAAGTACAACGCCATCTTCTAGTCTAAGTGCATGAGATATAATTAGAATCATAGGCCGAGAATATAGACAGCTCAAAAAGATAAATCAAATGTTGTGCATACAATTCTTATTATAAGTAATAAGGTAAAGAAATGGAAATCAATCCCATAATTAAAAACTGAGCACACACCTCAAGAGATGAAACGTTATCTTTTCTATTGATGGAACTCCTTGAATGGCGCCACCAACAGCAGGTGCATCGTGAATTTGTGCGGTAGAAGTAGCAAAGAGTCCAAATCGGTTACTCTCCATGTAAAGGAAGAAGTCCTTACATATAAGCTCATTGCTGGAAGCAAGTGATACGCAGTAGAGCTGGGTAAAAAAGCTATCAAACTTCTTTGCTTTAGGGGGAAGATCATGAACATCACAATCTTCTTCCGTGCACGAAAATGAAAGCCACGTTGGTCTATACACAATCAATTCCTGATGATTTCTACTGAAACATATGAGGTATTGGCCATCATCAGTGAATTTGCGAAACAAGTGATCTGGGCACTCAACATCATATATGGTATAGCTAGGAACCAAGTTCTCATAAAACCGTCTAGCACAATGGACCTGTAAGCATTGAAGTAATAATCACAATTCTATAGTGGAGCCATACTAGATTTCAAAATTTTTTGAACATTCACTTTCCCTGGCAGAGCCCTTTACCAATAGAAGGTGGAGTCTAATGTATAAATACTGCAAATAGTACAAATTGGGACTTTTTGTTAACAAATGTTACTTTACTTTCAAGGAGAGTATTTTTTTAAGACGTCAGTTACAACGTAATTTAACAACGGATAATCTATGGAAGTGTCAAGTGTATAAAAATTGGTTATCCATGTCTAAGGGAGACGAAAATTCATTAACCATCTTTCCCTGCATTTTGCATTAATGGGAAATTCTAAGAGCCGTTCAGTTCAAACCTTTTTGCTATGGTATTTTCTCTCACAAAAAATTGGAACTTCTATTAAAATCTATAAACTAAACAGGCCAAAAGAACGAGTCAAAATTAAATGCTGAAGTTCAAAATTAAAAGAGTAAGAAGAAGGTACACTGGTGCCAGGTGGAGGAGTGCGAATTTGGCGCTCGAAAATCCTGGCAACGATATTGTTGCTTCTGAACATTAGTGCCCTTGCACTTGCACCACCACCTAAAATGATGTTTCCCCTGAAAACCAGCAAGTAAAAAATTGATCCAAGGTAGCAGAGCATAAGATATGAAGCATGAACATTTTGCAGCATCAAGAGGGAATCCAAAAAACAAAAGAAAAATAAAACTACCTTATTAAATGTTGCAGCAAAAGAAAGGGCCTGCAGAGAGAGCTGCACGCGGAAGGCGATAGTAGTTATCAGGTCGTAGAGACGCCTAGCCCGTAAGCTGGCCCCCTTAAGAACCCATTACTGAGTAAGGATTTGTTATGCATGATAATAAAGTTAACACATGAGATAGATACTAATAATAAGTGGGGAATCTTTACCGTGCAACCCTCAAAAAAGCTCCACAGGTGGACCACCTAAAATATAAGTTGACTTTTCATTTTAACTGATAGATGAGGGATATAATCTCAGTTACCATGGGCTCTACCGTGCGTAATTATTATTTTTAAAAATGCAGAATTTAACCCCAAAAAAAAAGAGCCCTGTGTCCAGATAAACCAAAAAAAGAAAAAGACAGGAACTATTGATTCAATGCCGGAATACAAGAAAATGGGATTAAAGACTTGAGTGAGCCTGAGATTTCGGGAAAAGAGGGGTTCTTTGGATGCTGAAAAGGTGGTCTTGTTGAGGCTAAACATGGGGTTGAAGAAGGGAAGATTGGTGAAAAGGATGGGCTAGAAGAAAATGGCGTTTCTTTAGATGACAATGGGAATGATCCTTCTGGGAAAGTTGAGGCTTCTGTTGGGAGTGTGAATGAAAATGAAGATGTGGAAGTAGAGGACTTGGGTAGTGAAGGAGATGAGTTTTGTGTGGGTGATTTCGTTTGGGGTCAACTTAGGAGACATCCATGGTGGCCTCGGCAAATTTATGATCTTCATACGCGTCGGATTATGCTTCAAAGATTGAATCCAAAGGACGACATTTTAGCCCGTTTGGAAGGTATACTCAAACTATTGATTCTGATGTTTGAAATTCAAATTTTTTGTAAGAGGAAAGCACTATAACAGCATTAACGATTTGAGTTTGTGGCTTACGTTGGTGACGGAACCGAATAGGACTTGATCAGATATATAAATTTGAGGATGAGGAAGAAAAAAAAAAAGCAACAATTTTGAATATTGAAAAAAGAAAAATTTGCAATCGAACTGAATAGGCAAAACACGGAATCAACAGTGTCTTAACCATTCAATTTTGATCTAACGTTCTCCTAAACCTGCTCCACCGGTGGAACTTTTCTAGGGTTGCACAGTAAAGAATCCTTAATAACTGTTATATTGAAAGAGTTTCATCATTATTTATAAATAAAAAAACAATTTTATTAAGAAAAGGAAAGTACAGAAAAGAACAAGAAACCAGACAGTCCTTTATTGAATATTAGTAATAAATAAATAAATAAATAAATAAAGCAGCATGCTTCACTGTACTTGTTCAAATTTGAAAGTAAATTCAATACGAACTTGCAATTAACACTGGAAGAAGTTTCAGATTACTATGGAGAAACTTGAAATTCGCATTTTTGCAAAGCAAATTATGACAACCGCATACTAACCCAAATGGGGAAACTCTACCATAACTAATCATTTCATTGTTATTAACAAATGAGCTAAGATTTTCATTCCAAAGAAACCCATTTTGAGATTCTAAAATCTAAAATCTATGAAATCCGATCATACGATTGCAACAGAAAAGTTCAAATTTACTCAAAGACTTGACAAAATCCCAACTTTGAAACGCAAATTACAAAGGCACATTCTTCAAACGAAAATTATAAACAGAAAACCGACCATGGAGGAGCTTGGCTTGCAGAGTGGCCTGAAATAGGGCTCTGGTGCTCGCGGGTTACTGATGAGCTCTATCTCAGCTCTAGGGCTTTTTTTTTTTTTTTTCCTTCAAAAATGTACTTTTTTGCTGATAATGTTACGTACTTAAAATAATTTAGAATTTCTTTTTTATTTTAGAAGGAAAAAATATTTTAGGATTATATTAAAAAAGATATGTTTTAGAATTTCATTTTAATAAACTATTTTATTATTAAATTGTCCGTTGATAAAATTATTTTTAAATACAAAAATATATTTTGGGCCATAAGTTTTTTAAAATTATATATTAACCCTTAAACTTTTTGAAACTATATTTTTAATCCCTAATTTGTGAGATATACATTTTAATCCTCAAATTGTATGGGTCCCGACTCATTAGCCTCACCCCGATATTCTTGCTTTTTGACATGACCCTTATGATGGTCCTCACCCAATCCTAACCTGTTGGCGACCTTAAATTCAATAGTGATTATAACATAAGATTTTTGTTTAAAAATTTTTATTAAAAAAAACTAAGTTTTTCATACCTTAAAAATTTTGATAACAATTAAAATTACAAAAAACAAAAATATTTCCTAGTAACCCTTTTTAAAAAATAATTAAAAAAATGTTTGAATGAATCTAACCAACAATAAATTCTCTTTTTTTTAATAAAGAAAGATAATTTTAATTTTGTATTATGTGTTATAGCGAAATTGTCTTTAATTCCGTATTTTTAATAATTTTAAAGTTTTTTTTTTTGTATGGATACCTTCTCAACTTTTTAAATTTGGCAATTTGATCATTTTTTTCTTGGCAATTGGCATTTTCAACTTTAAAATTTTTGCAATTAAAAATAACATATGTTTTTTTTTTTATAATTTTTGAGTATGTGTGCTTCTGTTAAGGGCAATAAGGTAATTTATCACTCTTATAGTGTTTATTGAGGGTATAACCCTTGAAAATTAAGAGTTATTTATTACAGCTGATTGTGTTCGGACACATTAGATGATTCTAAAATCAATATAACTAAACAAACATGGTGAGAAATGACATTCGTTATCTTCAACAAATGCCCTCGTGGCGTCACATGATAAAATTGTCAAAAAAAAATAGACATCACTTTTTTATTGGACCTTAATTGCGAAGAATTAAAAGTTGAAGATGCCAATTGTAAAAAAAAAAAAAAGAAACAAATTGACAAATTTAAAAAGTTAAAAGGAACAAAAAAACCTAATTTTAAATTATTAGTACATTGAAGTCTTTTTTAAGACATGCAATGTCAAATTTGACCTTTTTAATAATTTTTTATTTGTTTGACTCGAATTTACTGTTTATCAAATGTTTTAAAAAAATATTATCCCAGTAACTAAGCATCCTTTTTACCTTTAAAATTTTTGAAAAATTAAAGCTTGTTAACTAAATAAAAAATTATTAAAAATGAAAAATTTGATATTGCATGTCCAAAAAAGACAAAAATTAATTTTAAAAAAAGTAAATATATTAATTTAAAATTATAAAAGACATGTGATACTAAAATATAATTACCCTGTTTTTTTATGAAAAAAAATACAATTACGTTATGCTACAAATTGAAATTATCCAAAAACAAAAAAAAATTGAAGAAAAAGTGAGAAACCTAAGAGCGCCATGTACATGCGTTGTTGGCCCAAAGCCCCAAACCGTTCTTCCTCTTCTAAAACTCTCTCTCTCCAAAACCCTAGAGCTCGGAAGAGCTCATCAGTGACACCTCGAGCCTTTCTCCGCCGTCGCAAGCACCGGAGCCCGTCACCCTAGTCATTCCGCCGTTGCGAGACGATTTCAAGCCAAGCTGCTTCCATGGTTGGTTGTCTGTTTGTTATTTTTGTAATTTCTCTTTGGATTTTGTGATGTAAAAACCAAGTCTTTGAGGAGACGTGAACGTTTCTGTTATAATGCTATCGTTCATTTCCCTTTGCTTCTATATATGATGGGATTTCATAGATTTTTTGAATCTCAAAGTGGGTTGGAATGGAAATTTTAGCTCTTTGGTTAGTAAATGGTTATGATAGATTTTCCCATTTGGGTTCTGTGGTTTTTATAATTTGCTTGCAAAATGGGTTGCCTTGTGAAGATGAGTTTAAGACATTGAATGGGAACAATGGGGATAATAAACACTCTAAAAATGAAAATAGCTTCAATTCTGTTCGTCATTTTTGTTTGGAGTTGAAGTTGTTTTTATAGATTTTTAAGTTTTTTTGTTTGAAATTTATACTTGAAGTTTAATCTATGAATTTGTGGAATTCGTTTTATTTTGGAATATGTTGATAATTGATTGATGATTTTGGAATTTGTTTGATTGTTGAAAATTTCTATTTTGATTTTTTTTGTTGATATTGGTGAAAATTGCTATTATGATAGCTATGTGTGATTTTCTGTTGATTATTTTACAATTTTTGGAAGATTGAGATTAGTTTGATATTTGTTTGATATTAGTTGGATACTGTTAGAAGTTCATATTTGTGAGGTTTCTATGAGATTTTTGGAATTAGTTATTTGTTGGAAATTGTTATGATTATGGTGTTGTCAAATGTTTGGTTTTTATGATTATTATTATTTTTTTTTAGCCCAAATTGAGCAACATTGCCTCGACATTCGACCATGTAATTCTTGTTCCAATATTGTATTGTAATTGGAAATATCTTTCATTTGCAGGAGGAGATCTCTGAAGAGATAGACATTAAAGTAAAGAAGTATCTGAGGGGGGAAGGTGCTAATTTGGAGGTACTGTGCAGGCTGTGGGAGATTTGAGTATTTATTCTTTCAGTAATAAGTTTCTGTCTTGCTCAACTTAGGATTTTAATTTTTGCAGGTATTGCAAGATAAAAAATTGAAGGGACAACTTGCAGTTAGAGAAGAATTGTATGGAAAATCTGCAAAAGCCGCTGCCAAGGCCGAGAAGGTTTTTTTTTTCCCCATGTGTTTGGACATCTTGATTTCACAATTTAAAATCAGAAATAGGACAGTAAAACTGTCTCCTCAAGCCTCAGTTTAATATTTTGATGGTCTTTTGAATCTATCGACAGTGGCTTATGCCAAGTGAGGGAGGCTACTTGGAGGCTGAAGGTATAGAGAAGACATGGAGGATCAGACAGGAAGCCATTTCCCGTGAAGTAGATATCTCAAGCTCGAGAAATCAGTTTGATATTACTTTGCCAGGTCCATAACTATCTTGTCACTGCTTCCCAATTGTCTTAGTGGAGACTTTCTGTTTTTCAATTTATTCAGGTAGCTTTAAGACTGAAGTTTCCAGGATAGTAGTGGAAGGGTGGAGAGAACATAAACATGACTAAAACATGTATAGTTTCATTTTGATGCTAAATGATCAAGTAAGCAGCTAGACGGCTGGACCTCTATCCTAATGGCTATTGTATTTTTTTTTTGGGGGGAACAAGAATCAAAGTATATTGATGGGCGGAAAATAGGTAAATACAAGGGAGGACGAATAGATTTTCTCAAAATCTCACCAAAAATAGAGCTAGGCTTCAAATGGCTGTCCAGCCCCTAACTAAATCCAAGAATATTGGATTGCCAATTTCTCTATCTGTGTATACCCATAAAGAAGAGTTGCAAAATTTATTTTCAGTGTGTCCTTGTGTTTGCTCCTGAACTTATTATTATAAAAGATTCCTCCTAATCATAAAAATGAAAGCGAGGAGGGAAAAGAAGAAAAACTTTGGTTGTCAATACAAAAAATCTACATATCATTCTCAAAATTCTTATTTTCAACTCTTTTGTGCAGATCTTGGTCCTTACACAATGGATTTTACCTCAAGTGGTCGTTATATGACTTTTGGTGGAAGGAAAGGCCACCTGGGCATTGTAGATATGAAAAATATGGATCTAATTAAGGAGATTCAGGTATGTAAGTAATGGATTCTCAAAAGTCTAGCTATTCTTGAGGAGATTTGATCTGGTTGTTCAGACTTCAGTATGGTTGGGAACACTAACGCAAATTGCCCTTCTACCCCTAAACAAATTGTCTCAAATAAGAGGCTAATATTTATGACACTAATGGGCACTGTTGCTATTACAAGTTGATTTTGGCTTAGACATTTCTTTAAGGCATTACATTAAATATCATCTTGGTTCACTCTACGTGCAAAATGATGAAATGTTTTGATTTCACAACTTGACTTGAGAGTTGCTTTGAATATTGATAGGATTATATCTGATGTTCAACGCCATGAAGTTGGTTTATAGGGTCTATAATTTCTCTAATTGATATAGGAGCACTTGATAGTGTAGTCATGTTAGGTGGTCCTCAATTGTGTAAATATATTTGCTTTTTGGGATTTTTACGTTTGTTGTTTTCTTACTAGTAAAGTGCCCTTACCATTGTTTCTCTTTTACTCCACTAAAATGCTTGTTTTATCAAGCTCTCGTTGTCGATTGCATGTTGCGCACTGAATTGCTATATATATATATATATATATATATATATATTTTCAGGTGAGAGAAACAGTGCGTGATGTGGTGTTCTTGCATAATGAACTGTTCTTTGCCGCAGCCCAGAAAAAGTATGGAACTGTTTTCTTCATCTAAGTAGCTGTTTATAGTAGCTGTTTATATTTCTAATCTGAAATGGTTTCAATATTTACATCTATTTAACAATATGGCTGTGTATGTTAATGGCTAACAGTTGCGTTCTGTTGCATCTAATTTCTTGTATTAGCACCCTTTTTTTTTTTAATCAGTGACTAGCATAAACGTCAATATTAAATATATAAGAACGATTTGCTTTCACCATCTCTGTATTCAGTTTTATGATATATAGATAAGAGACTTTTGTTAAAAGCTGCTTTTTTAATTGAATCAGAAATTTCGAGTATAAACAATTCTTCTTGGGTTTCATGGTTCCATTATATACATATACATACATATATATGTATTTATAATGATAATAGAATAAAAAGGAGAGAATATAATGAAGTAAATAAAAATTTAGCACTGTGTTTTCATTGGGATAATTTCAGTAATTAAAGGAATATACGGCTTTATGTGGATGATTTATCTAATGATTTTAAACAATTGCCAGTTATCCGTATATTTATAATCGGGATGGCACAGAACTTCACTGCTTAAAGGTTAGTATTATGCTATCTCTGCAACAACTCTATAGTGAGCTCCCCGCTGTCTGGGTCGATTTATTTAATTGTTTTTTTTTTTTTTTTTTTTTTTTTTTTTTTTTTTTTTTTTTTTTTTTTTTTTTTTTTTTTTTTTTTTTTTTTTTTTTTTTTTTTTTTTCAAATGCATCATCAGTAACCAAGTCATAATTTAATATGTTACAGGAACATGGCGCGGTCTTAAGGCTTCAGTTTCTGAAAAACCACTTCCTCTTGGCATCAATAAACAAATCTGGGCAGCTTCATTATCAGGATGTAACTATGGGCCAGATGGTAGGTAATCATAGGACCGGCTTAGGCCGTACCGACGTGATGCGGGTGAATCCCTTCAATGGTGTTGTTGCTTTGGGTCATTCATTAGGTACAGTTAGCATGTGGAAGCCTACAAGTTCTGCGCCTCTTCTCAAGGTTCTGTGTCACCGGGGGCCAATCTCAGCGTTGGCATTCCACCCCAATGGCCATCTCATGGCCACAGCTGGAAAAGAGAAGAAAATTAAAATCTGGGACTTGAGGAAACTCGACTATGAACTCCAAAATATACCCGGCCACGCTAATACCTTGGATTTCAGTCAGAAAGGTTTGCTTGCCTGCGGAACCAGATCGTCTGTCCAGATTCTGGGCGATTTATCGGGAGCTCAAAACTATAGCAGATACATGAATCATTCCATGGTGAAAGGTTATCAGATAGGAAAAGTGGTGTTTAGACCATATGAAGATGTTCTGGCCATAGGACACTCAATGGGATGGTCGAGCATTCTTATTCCAGGTTCCGGGGAGCCCAACTTTGATTCTTGGGTGGCAAATCCATTCGAGACATCTAAACAACGGAGAGAGAAGGAAGTACGCTCACTTCTCGACAAGCTGCCTCCTGAAACAATCATGTTGGATCCCACAAAGATTGGCACGGTGAGGCCAGCGAAGAAGAAAGAGAAGCCAACGAAGCAGGAGAGAGAGGCCGAGATGGAAGCAGCCATTGAAGACGCCAAGGACATCGACTTCAAGAGGAAAACAAAGGGAAGGAATAAACCGAGTAAGAGGGTGAAGAAGATGCAGGAGACGGTAGCCAAAGCTAAGAGACCTTTCTTGGAGCAAAATATGGAGGAAGAAGAACTGTTGGCCAGAAAGAAGCAGAAAACAAGTGAAGTCGTCGAGCTACCGGTTTCTTTGCAACGGTTTGCTAAAAAGAAAACATTAACATGACCACAAATTCAGTGTTTTCTTGATATCTTGTCATTTATTTACCTTTCGGTATTCCTCAATTTTGTGGTTTTTAGAAGGTAGAATGTATTCCAAAATTTTGTTTTTTTCTCGACAGCAAGGAAATTTGAGTACGAGAGTAACCTTCGAAAACAAAAATGAGTATGAGCCAGAAAAGTGGTGGCTTTTGTCTCCTTTTTAACTCCTGTCTATGAATTCTTATAATTCTCTCCAGCTTTATTACTGCCTAATGCCTATTCTTCATTCTCTGCCAAACGGTTAACAAACTATTTGGTCATGCAATTTCAAAACAAAAAACTGTTCTAAAAAAGAACCTTGTTTGGTTCACCTGGTTTAGACTGTGTTGATTTGAATTTTTTTGTTTAAACTAGAAAATTTAAATTAGGTGGTTTAAATTGCGATTTGAACTAGTATATGGATGTATAGTTAAAGTGTAAATATGAATATGAAATAAAATTTAAATTTGTGTTTGGATTGATGTGATAAGAAGAGAAAATATGCATCTTTTTGCCATTGAAAAAATTATTTGAAAAGTTGAAATGAAAGTAAGGTTAGATTTTGAGTTCATAATTCAGCTCAGTTTGAACAAGTAACAAAATTCGGCCTACATGTTTACTAAACACAAATTTAAACTTCATTAGCTCTGATTGAATTTTTTAGTCCAAATTGAAAATCTGTCCCCTTTTCATTTTTTAAGTTTCATGGCCAACATACCTAAACTTTTAGGTAGTGATAAATTTGTGTTTGAATTAGTTTTTTTTTTTTTTTTTTTTTTTTTTTTTTTTATAATCCAGTTCTTAGTTTGAAATAATTTGCCAATTTTATTTAACTTTAACTATTAATTTTATATTTTTAAGGTATTAAATTTGAAAGGCTTTAACAGAAATAAATATATATATATATATATTTAGTTCAATATGCACCTGAAGTTCATCACACCTTTGAATTATATAAAAATTTAAAAATCATCATATTAAACTAATGTATTTATAAATGCTTTTCGAATTATTAATTTTGTGTCAGACTTGTCTTTAAATTTTTAAAAAACCCACAGGATATTGATACAAAACCGATAATTTATGAAACATTTATGAAGTTTTAAGTAGGTCACAACTATCATTTTGTTAGTATTATAAATAAATGAGTATTTTAAACGATTTTGAATAGTTTAAGAGATAAAAATGAGTCATTTATAAAACTATAAATAATAATCTTTTAAAAATTCACATTCAATTTTGACTAACCATAAATTAAAATTGCGAGAGAAAAAAAAAAAAAAAAACAAAATACGGAGACTAGTCGACAAAGAAAAATAAAGATAAGGTTTAAGACTGTTTTGGTTAAGAAACAATTTCAGAGTACATGATTATTATTATTATTATTATTATTGCTATTATTTATTTTAACCTTTGGTGAGTTAAGGTTGGACTTGGACAGGAAAAAAAAAAAGGGGTTTAAAGAGAAGAGGAGGCGGAGGTGCGGCGGAAGAGGAGTCCGTTTTGTTCAGGTATTCTTCTTCTTCTTCTTCTATTTCATTCCTCTTCTTCCTTCATTCTACGATGATTGTATTTGAGTCTTAGAAGAAGAAGAAGGAGAAGAAGAAGAAGAAGAAGATAGATAGAGAGAGAGAGAGAGAGATGGGGAGATGGCAGTTGGTGGTGGAATGTGTGAGGTTCGTTTGTGGGGCTGATTTCTGGAGAATGGCTGTGCTCTGGGCATGGTTTCTGGTCGTATCCCACTTGCAGATTTTGCTTCCAAAGCTCTTCTCTACCAGTTCCACAACTTACCCGCGTTCTACTTCTTTCTCTTTCACACCCCTCTGCATTGTCACCGGCGTAAGCCCCTCATTTTTTTTTTTTGAGGAATGCCCATATGCCCTCTTTGGAGTTTCTGCTTACACACACACACACACACACAAAATATGATCTTTATTTATGTGGAAGTTTTAACAAAAACTTGAGAAAAGGTATAGCATTGATATATGATATATAAGTTCTTCGTTGTTTTGTCTTTTGTTACACAGAATAAATATAACACTACACTCCGTACTTTTACATGTTACACGCAAGAACAACCCTTTGTGCGTGTAATATATATTTGATGGCATTATACACTTCTGCATATGATAAGGACTACCTCAGCCATTACGCATTATGCGCGTATAAATGTCCTGTTACACATCAATCTTTACCTATTACATGTTAGAATCAGACTGCTGAAATGGTATATATATATATATATATATATATTGTTGTTTATAATACGTTTTAGTTTTTACAATCTGCTTACGTTTCTCTTGAATGGTGCAGGCTACATCTGGTCTAGGTGCTGCTGCTGCGCACTCTCTTTCCAAGGAAGGCTTCTATGTTGTTCTTGGTAAAATTGCATTACTTCTTTTCTTTCTTTTTCTTTTTCCCTGTAATTTGATTTGGTGTAAGTGATTATTATGTTGTTGAATACTTGAGAATTCAAAAGTTGTTCCGTGTCATGTGTATGCTGTAATTCGCCAACTGGTGCTAGTCCAGCTGGTAAAGGTGGGAGGGGTTTTAAGGGAGAGATCCCTGGCTCGAATCTTGGGAGAAGCTAGCAATCAAAAAAAAAAAAAAAAGAAGAGAGAGAGAGAGAAAAAATGTATGCTTTAATTCTATATAGGGGTGGTCTACATAAACATTATCCAATGACATTACTTCTATCCAATTCCTATTTATTAGATTTGTTTGGACTCTAGGCAATTAGCTTAGTATACTAGTTTAAACATGAAGACATGATTGTCCCTTACGGATATGTTTGGTGAGAGGGAAAGAAAATAAGAAGGAAAGATAGGCATAAAAGCTAGCTGAGGAAAATAGAGAGGAAGGGGAGAACCTTTCTGTTATTGTGTTTGATATGCATTTTATTCATTAATCTCTCCATATTTAGGGATATTAAAATTGGTGCTCTTCGAAGGATTTGAAATCCCACACTCAATTCATCCCCTTCTATTTTCTCTGCTACCAAACACCATAGGTCTCAAAATCCTTCCACTAATCCCTTCACCCCTTTCCCTCCTTATTTTCTCTTCTACCAAACAAGCTCAAAGTCTTCTGTATCCTTGGTATTAGCTTCTTATGAAAAAAAAAAGGGGGGGGGGGGGGGGGGGGTTTTTCACATTAGCCAATTTTCCGTGATTTTTATCACTCAAGGACTTGTAATAGGATATTTAGGCATTTTGCATGGATGTCTATGCTATGATCACTTTTAGAGTCATATATAAACCAATTTGCTTTTCTTTACAACAATTAGAATAGTCTGACAGCTTATGGAATGTATATCTTAACACCACGTAATGTATGCAGTTGGACGGTCGTCTCAGTTGTTATCGAAGGTATTGCTTCTGTTGCAAGTTTTATATGAAAACGTGCCCCCTTCATCATGCGTTTCTTTGTGTTTGCTCTTGCTGGTTGTATGACAGACTATGAGAGAAATTAAAACCAGGAACAAGCATGCCCAACTCAAAGCTTTTCAAGTTGATTTGTCGTTGTTCCCCTCCATTTCAAAATTTAAAGTATCCCTTGAGCAGTGGCTTTTGGATTCAAATATGCATTGTTCGGTCCAGTTATTGATTAACAATGCTGGCATACTGGCAACGTCACCTAGACTCACAGCTGAAGGCTACGACGAGTAATGTCTTTTATCTTAATTGAAGTAGTCTTCAAAAGTCAACATCTTACCCTGGTTATGATGAACCTCTTTTTTTTTTTTTTTTTTGGCATTTTGGTTTGACATGCTGATCTACTGTAACTAACTGCATTGGTTTAACCTTGCTGTTGTTATATTTAGCTTGATTTTTCTTATAGAAATTGACAGTTGCAGTTTGCATCTAAACTCCTATACTAGAACCAGTCACACTTTATACTCATGAAACAACTGTCTTCCTTTCTGTGCTCTCTGTCTGTATTTTTTCTTTTTGTTTGTGTTTTTCTTATGTTTTTTTCATTCATTGCGTGGATGCACGAAAGTTTCTAGTTTTTGTATTGAAAATCTGCACAAAATGTATTTGTAGTCACTTGAGAACTTGATTACTTACGCGGTTTGTCTGTGATTTCCAGAACGATTGCTACAAATTATATTGGAGCATTCTATCTGACAAATCTATTACTGCCACTCCTCAAAAATAGTCCTATGCCTTCGCGGATAGTGAATGTAACATCCTTTACGCACCGAAGTGGTAAGCATATATAATACATGCACGACTCAAAACTCTTGATATTGAACAATTACTAGAGTAGTTTACTTGTTTTAAATTTGAGTTTTCATGAGATGTGAAAGTATACTTCTTATGTGTAGCCTTAACCTAATTATCCCTTAATCCATAATTTGCTATTAAGGTTCTTGTCTGATAGTCAATAAGTGATAGTTGATACGGTAATCCAAGGAGAGAAAGGAGGGTGGTGGTGGGGTACAAAGTATGTCACATGACATTCTTTCAACTCATGAAATCATAAAAGGAAAAACCTTGAAAATTTAAAAATCTGGATATTGTCTTAAAAAATCCTGGGTGATATGAGCCGAACATGTATCGATTTGCAACACAGTGCATGCTTGCTCACATGCAATTGTTATTGAGAAAAACAAAGGCAAAAACATGCTACAATTAGTGCTTCCTTTATTGGGTCTAAAACTTTCAACCACTTGGAACTATGAACCCATAGGGTGTTGGTTGGAATGATCAGGCCTTTGGTTTCCGCCCATAAGGTTTGGGGTTCTAACCACCTCATAGGCACCTACACGATCAGTTTCCTGCCTTTCAAAGATTGTAGGGTTTGACGGAAGGCTCCAGTTTATAACTTGGGCTTATAAAGGGGCTCGAGGGATTTCTTGGTATCACCAAAAAACAAAAGTTGGAACTGTGAATCCTTAATTACGGTGTCATGAGATTTGAAATTATCACTCTTTTTTTTTTTCCTTTTACAGTGTCTAGCATACAGGTTAACAAGGATGCTGTTTCTGGGAACTGCTTCTCAAGATCAAAACGATATCCCTATGCTCGGATTTATGAGTATTCTAAATGTAAGTTGTGATTGCTGCATAAGTTAGTATAGGATATCTTCTCTCCCAATTCTAACATTCAGTTTTCATCTCCTGCGTAGTATACCTGCTACTATTCTCCTATGAGCTGCATCGACAACTCTGCTTGAACGATGAATCTCATCAAATTTCTGTCATGTACGTGGTTGAAAAATGCCTTACAGTATTAAGCACAAATACTATCTTTTGAATGCATTACTATGCATTTTCTTTTGGAGCTTGTTTATCACTCCTATTTCATAAATGTTCTATGTTTCTTATCGATGTATAATGGATTTCTTCTTACCTGATCATTTTTGTTTTCCGTTTGTTTTTATCATTTTGAAGCGCTGCAGATCCTGGAGTAGTGGAAACCAACATCATGCGTGAAGTTCCTTCCTTTCTTTCCCGATTGGCATTTATTGTCTTGAAACTCCTTGGACTTTTGCAATCACCGGAGAATGGAGTCGGTTCTATTCTTGATGCAGCCCTGGCCCCACCTGTAAGTTTGCCTCCCCCCAATTATTTCCATTTTCTTGGTGTAAATGTCATCTCTTGTGAGGTTTGTTGACTTCAGTTACTAAATTTTACTTAATTTAACTGAACGTGCTTAAATTCACATGCTTTCTCGTCTCGAGTTAATTTGGAGCGTTTAATGTATCATGCAACCCAAATTTCAGCTACTAGATGATGGAAATTGGAAAGAAATGATCTCTGATCCGATGAAAGATAAAAAGTTGTCAGCTTTTAGCCGACAAAATTACAATGGCTCAAATGAATACTTTTCATCATTCTGTTGAACTTGGGCTGCATTAGAACATCCTAGAAAAACAACTTCTTTCTTAATTTGGACCTCTTAAGTCTTAGTGCTTGTTTGGAAGGTGGGTTTGAGCCGGGTTCAAACAGTATTGTCTCTCCCAAAAATTTGAATTGAAAAAGTTCTGCTACAACATTTTCTCTCACAAAAAATTGAAAAAAAAAAAAAAATTATCTGGTTTGAACCCATGAATCAAACGGGCCCTTAGTTACTGGAAATGGAGAAATAGCTTCAGCCTTATCCCTCTCCTTAGAAATTGGCTATTGGCCTAATCTTATTCACTCAATCTCTGAAGACGGAATTAGAATTAGCTCTCCAACAGAAGTAAAATGTTTTTTTCATATAAATATATATATATATATATATTTATTTATTTATTTATGAGGTGGATTGTTTTGTTGTTTTTAGGATATATCTGGAGTCTACTTCTTTGGTGGAAAGGGTAGGACTATGAACTCTTCTGAGCTTTCATACAACGCTAGACTTGCGCAGGAACTTTGGACTACTACTTCTGATCTTCTTTTGCAATCACAGCTGGCTCTCAAGGAAACTTCAAATTCTTCATCAGATTCAAAGTCATGAGGAATTTCCTTTTTTTTTTTTTTTTTTTTTTTTCAAATGAGCAACTGGAAACTTGTATTAATTATGGAAATTACAAAAGGGGACAAGGGGTCCACCAAAGAATGAACACGAACAACAAACAACATAAAGCAAATATTGTAGAAGTGTTTTTGTAAGAATATTATGAACACTAGTGGATTATAACTTTCATCCAAGTCCTGTTCTGCAACTCAGTTCTAAACCAGTACATGCCATCCATTGCAAAAGATTAGTCCAACGAATCCTTGTACATTCTCAATTTCTCATTCTTTCTTCATTTCCTGTTAATGGAGATGTAAAGATAGTGGAATAACAATGATTTTCTGTAGCACTTTTCTTGGGATATATCAAGTGTTTGGATGATGTTTCAGAAATATTTTTGCTTTTCAACCAAGCTTTTAATTGAATTTCTAGAAAACCACTTTTAAATAGTCTTAGAAATATTTTTGCTTTTCAACCAAGCTTTTAATTGAATTTCTAGAAAACCACTTTTAAATAGTCTTTGAAATTTGTACCGTAGTTTCATGAAAGCATTATAAAATTCATTCCAACCCTTTTATTAAGCTCTTTTAAAAAATTAGTATTAAAAGCAAAAGAAAATGCTTTATCAAATGGGCCCATACCAAAATTTTTGGCTTCCTTTGAGAAGTGATAGAGGAATAATGTTTATTACTAGGAATCTTTGTAATTTGATGGTCTCCTGGACCCCCATTACGTTTCACCTATGCAGAATAAAAACAGAGAGCAAGGGGGTAGGAGGATTCATTTCAGTCAACTTCTTTGTAATTGTCAAAGACGAGCTTTAGGCTCTAGGGAGTGCAAGGGGTCGCTCGAACACCCCCATATCTTCCTGTAATCCCTTTGAAAATTGAAGTCTTAATCAATTCTTTCCAATTTCTCATTTTCTGTGTGAACTCTCAATTTATGAACCTAAGTCTTAACAAAGTGTATCAGAGCAATCCTTGGGATGGCACCGGCGAAGAGGGGGGGACGAGAAAACCGAAGGAGTCCGTAAGGAGATCCAACGCGATCCGGAGGTCTTCAAAGGGGAGCTGCAGGAGACATTTCGCAAGGATTTGCAAAAGATTCCAAAGCTGGAGAGGAGCGTGGAGCTAATGATAGGGAAGTTGGAAACCATATTTCATGAGAAGCTTTCACTATCTTTCTATTCTACCCATCAACGTAATGGCAAAAAGAATATCATTTTCCAAAAAACAATGGGTAAAAGTGAGCTAGACATGCATTGCAATTCTCAATTTGACAGGCTATATGACAAAAGGGAGATATCTTCAAACATATGTACCACAAAATGGCAAGCTATTGTATAATAATCCATGAAGAAGTTTTACAAAATAGAATTACCATAAAATTGCAAATACCAAGTGAAAGATAATTGCACAAAATGGCATGATCCAAGCAGGATCTCCAAATAAATTAGAGCTATCAAGGGGGCCAAATCACGTCAATGTTGTGGTAAACAAGGGACTGGGGAGTAAAAATCACTGGAATTAACATTCACCAAATCTCACCACTCTGGATAAGGCAGAATTGACTCAAGGGATTGCTATTGTCAAAATTTCGCATTTGAGCTGAGATTTCTCAGCAAAATAACATGGGTAACTGTTTCTTTTCTCAGTTTTCATTGTTCAACAACAAAAACACTATACATTCAATACCTTGTTAAATTCACTGGTTAAGCTATCCAAATCAATTACTTCCTTTTTATTTTCTTTCTTCATCTTGATTCTATGAAGTTCGGCGCTCAATTCTGCAATTTGTATTTGTATCTTCTGTCCATTATCTGGTAATCTTGAAACCATAGCCTGCAGATATTATTTGTTAACAAAATGTTAGTAAAATTCAAATCTATTAGCAAAGTACAATAATGATGACACAAAGACATTCATTTTGACAGAAGTGGACCATAAATGTCCCAACATTTTCATCTGCATGATGTGTATTGAAAACCAGAACAAGAGAAAGCATACCTTATTTGCAAGAGTGTTGGATAGCCGACTGATTCTCTCTTTAATCTCGGATTCCGTCAGTTTACCTTCACTATCTGGTGACGGTGTTTTCTTGTTCAATCTTATGTCCTTTGGATTGAAGGCATACCCAGCACTGTCAATAATGCAAAGAAAGTTCTTTACACATGAAATAAGACACTTCTTGACATTAAGATAACGTACTGAACACATCATGATCCATACGAACCATACCCATCAATACTTCGTTCAATTGAAACACTCGATGCCAAAGCACCCACAAATGCAGCCGCCGGCTTTCTGCATTCAACATAACAAGTAAAGATAAGTAACTGAGAAACGACCATAATGGCTACCATAATAATAGTTTAGAAACAAGCAACTCCGAGAATTTTTAACTTAGTTGGAATACATATCCTCTCCGGCAATGTTTAAGTGTATATTACTTGCTAATTAAATGATATGACCATAGAAAATTTCTAAAAATAAAAAATGATGCTACATCGCAAATATGAAGGGCAAGAAGTAATTGGGTTCACCTTCTCACTTCTTCCTCTCCCTGTACATCTTGTGCGGGCGCTTCCTTGGAGAAGAGTAAACTATGATGACTAACTCCGGCTATACCTTGACTCTCCAAAAATTCTATGTGGGCCTTCAGATCATCATCTCTATGCAAACGGAATAAACAATTAAAAATAATAGGAAATATCAAATAAAATGATGTAGAAGAGGTCATTTCCCTTGCACGGTGAACATCTATTAGCCAATGAACTACATGGAACTTGTAAGATATTGCACTTATATGATGATTGAAAAATATGGCTCTTTTGTCGCCCACAACTTGTATTAAGTACAAGTCTCAAGCTCCATATTAATATTAGCAGATAAGATTGCTTACACTATATGCTGGCGATCATGCTCTTCATGCAATTGCTGCTGAGTAAGGGAAACATCGAAACCCTGTGCTGGAAGACTGAAAAGCTCTTGAAGATCCTGGAAAGATTTTGTTCCAGAACTTAACACTATAAATACAGATAAGGATCAACAACTGTTTCAATATGAGTACATGACAAATAGAATCTTCATGAACTTTACATTTTGGCAAAAGTATCTGGTCTGTTCCTTGTGCTCAGTTGCCGTTCTGAATAAACCGCCCTTGTATATCTAAACCATGGATTATGAAATTTAAATATTGATCCGGGTATATTTGGCACTCATATCCTAACACCTAAATCAATAGACCGGCAAAAGTATAAAATAAAATCCTTAACCTGCTTTCTGTAAATCTTTTCTTCAACAGTCCCGCATGTCATTAATCTATATACAAGGACATCCTTTGTTTGCCCTATTCTATATGCACGATCAACACTTTGGTTGTCCGTACTGCAATGATAGAACCAAGTTAATAATTTTAACAAGAAATACACCAGTCACCCTTGTCAAGCAATTTCTACGCGCGTAAAAAATAGAGCTATTATCAACTGTCAAATATCTACAAAAATCTTCATTGACTTTCCCATAATGAGGATCTTCTAGTACATAAACAGAATTTCTACATTATGGCATTTCAAATTTAATATTTCAATCTGTCTACTCTAACATAGAACATAAATGGGCCAGGTCTTGAACACTTAAAACATATGCTTGCCATTTTCTCCAAACTACAAATGCAAGATATTTTGAGGCGCCAAGTTAATAATTTTACCATGACATGTGAAAAACAAAATAATAATTACTATGATGTTTTAGAGAGAACCTTGGGTTCCACGCAGGATCAACTACAATGACACGATCTGCTCTTGTGAGCGTTAGGCCCAAACCACCCACTTGAGATGTTAGGAGAAATATAGGAGGCCCACCACCATTTTGGAAATCCTAAAGATAAAAAGGATATGATAATCATTGATAATATAAGCACATAATTCCTTCTTCTGGAGTATTTATAATACTTACATCAACAATCTTTACTCTGTCAGTAGCTTTTGTGGTACCGTCAATGCGCATGTACTCATAGCCATTGGATACTAGTGAATCCTATTAATAAAAGGGTATTCAAAAAGTCATGGTAAATCATCATTTCAAGATTTAGTAACTAATATATATATAAAAGGAACAAGTTTACAATTACTCACCCCACCCTAAACCCTCCATCACAGGCTACAAAAAATATTTTGTAAATATATTTACCATTAAAAAAAAATCGAAGAGCCTGGCTCTCATCAGGAACTAGTGTGATTTATGTATTACTAGAAAATGATGATATTCTTAGATATGCCAGCCACCCTACAGCTAGAAGGGGCAGTCCCGTGAGATTGTCCTACGGGCTTGGATACTGCCCCATCTTCAGAGAGCTGAAAAGGTTCATCAAATAGGAAAAAACTCCCCATCCTGCTGTGTAACGCATCATGCCAATCTAGAATTCAAAAGTTCAGGCATTAAGAAATAATGATTGCCTCAAAAATAAAGCCATCAATACGTCTCTCAACAGAATTCCAAGAGAAATAGGAAGGGTCTCCTATCAAAATGGGGGAGCACCTTCTCCCTAAGTCCTAACTATTTTAGCTACTACTAGGCCAAGCAAAAGACTAGTCTGCAACAACCGCCAAGTTGATGCACGTGTTCATGCAGCTTTGGACAAACTTAAGAAGACAGAATGTGTCGCTTCGATTGAAACTTATGGTTGATTGAATAACGTTAGTTTCCATATAAGTTCATTTCAGAGCCTTGAGATGTATCAACAAAGTGCCTAAGTATTTTAATGCTAAAATTAATAGTAATTTAAATTTCTTGTTGTACTCAAAACCAAACTTCAAAACGGAAGCAACTTTAGGACCTACCTGAATGAGATTAAGCATCTTGCGAGTTTGGGAAAATATTAGAACATTATGCCCCTTTGGAATTAGGTCCTCCTGCGTAAGAACATTAAGAAAATTATCTAAAAGAAATGTAGAAATCAAATGAAATTTTAGAACATTAATGAAGGGCATCTTCCCTCACCAGTAAAGATAATATGAAGGATATTTTGCATGAGATGTTGACATGGTTCTCTTCAAAGCCATCTGTCTCAGCAGCATCTGCTATGTACATTGCTAATTTTTCTGCCACATTAATGTCTTCTGGCTTCAGCATTGAATCCATCTCTTCTAGTACATCTTCAGCAGCACGCTTTGTTAACAAAAGTGGATGATCACATATTTTCTTCAAGATCTGTTTCATGTCAAAACAACATTGAACATTAACTAGTCAAAAAGAGAGCTAATGAACATTCACTTTTTCCTAAATACCAGAATTACAGAAAAAGGATTGAAAAGGTAGTGATTGACTTGGAAATCAAAACCAACACATTCCTTGTTGTGCCCGTAGAAAATCAAAAGAAAATTCTACACCTTCTCATTATTACTTAACTTGACCAAATAAAAAACATTGGAATGAGAAGAAAATAATCCAAACTCTGTATAGCAGATTAAGGAGATGTTGAGAACCAAAATTAAAAGAGAAAACTCTACCGTTAGTGCAGCTAAAGGAGAGCCATCAAAAGCTGAAAGAACCAGCTCACTCTTTAAAAATGCTTCATAAAGTTGTCGCTACACCGTATGAAAGAAGAGTAAGTTACTGATTTATTTGAACTGTTAACAAGAAAGCCAATAAAACTTGTAAGTGACTGCAGCAGAACGAACCTGACAGGTAGTCAATCTTAGCCACACAATCATCTCATTCTTTTTAGAAAGCTTAGTATTTCCTTCATTCGCATCTTCATTGAATATTTCACTCTTCATTCGACGCAAGAAATAAGGCCGAATACATTCCCGAAGTTCCTGTGAAATGGGAAAACAAAAGTTTAATATTGGCATCATCCGACATCTAAGAAATCATAGCGGGTATTAGTGACAAAAAGAAGAACAAGCAAAACTAACCAAGTCATAGAAATAACTAGAAGAGTCCACAAATTTCAATTCAAATAAGATTCATTTAATTGGAAGATCATGCACGAAAGTTCCAGAAAAGTGAAACTTCTTGATTATGCAGTTGGTGCTTGTTGAGATAGCTAGTTGAAACTATTTGGATAATGGTGCTTAAACATAGAAATAAAACAAAATAAAATAAAAAGCAAAAGTATCATTAAGAGTAAAACAAATAGCTAACTAGTGATTCCAGGTATACTTTAAAGTAGTAATGTTGAAGGAACTAAATCTTGTTCGAGAAACTAATGTATGAACATAGAAAAATGGAACGAGTTATATGCCTCTAAGGTTCTCAATCACATAATTAATCTTGTTCTAGAAACTAATGTATAAACTAGTATGAACATATAAATTGTGTAACACTCTTTGTATGTTACTTGATAATGTTAATTGTTACTTTTAGGAACTGTCAAGATGACGTCAACCAATTGGAGGTTAGCCATTGTCATTTCAAATTGCAGTTATAAGAAAGATATGAAAATTCAAGACAGTAACAATAAGGCAATGAAATGACAGTGTATTTGATTGGCAGTTTAGTAATTACTATTGCTACTGATAAACTTGCATGTTAACAAAATATTGGAAATATGAGACATACAATGTAGATAAGGGGGAAAAAAAGAAAAAAGGAAAAGAAAAGAAAAGCAAAAATTTGGGGTTCTTAACATCATAGTATATATTTGAAATTGACAAAAATAAAATATGTTCAATATCAAACATATAATGTTATTACTTTTGCAACTTCTGAACCAATACGCCTTTCCCTCTCTGAAGCATTTTTATCATTCCCACGAAGAATAGCATTCTCAAATCTTTCCTTAAACCTGAGAAAACCCACGAAGAATCAAATTATATTAAGCACAAACATACTCGAGCCAAATTGAGAAGAGTGAAGATTTTACCCTTGCTTATCACCAAGAAGTTCAGGGCAACAAAAGTTGAACAATGCCCATAACTCCTGTTTCAAAAGTAAAAAGATGTACAACATCATAATCTATATTCGCAATAAAATTTGTCCACGAATAATAAAAAAAAAAAAGAGAAAAAAAAAGAAAGACAAACAGGAAATCCAGTTAAAGCCATACACATACCTTGAGATTGTTTTGAATTGGTGTGCCACTGATTATTATACGATGGGCACTTGGTATCACAAGCAAACTTTTGGCTCTTTGGGTACTAGGATTCTTTATTAGGTGCCCCTATATTAGTGAAGAATTCAATCAAAAGTAAGTATGACATAAAGAACAAGAAGAGGTCATGCCAAATGGATAAGTGTGCACTAGGCAATCAGTATACAATGACAAAAACTTCAACTGAACTTCTGGTTGAATTGACAAATGACAACCAAGTTTTACAAGAGTATCAATTGATTGATGGGTATAAACAGGATTGGGATTAGTCCATATGAAAAAAAATGAAGAAACCAAAATTGTTCTTACTAAACTAAGAAGCCATTTTGTTGACGAGTAGAAGACATTTATTAGACAGGGATCTAGGGAGTCAAAATACGGTGAGATGAAAACTCTGGCACAAAATGAGTCCACATTTTGAATGAAAGTATATTGAGAAGACCCATCATTGTTAAATGATTTTCAGAAGGTCTCTCATTACACTAAGTAGACCAATATACTTAAATCACTCAAAAAAGTCTAGCAAAATTATACTTACTTCATCAAGAATCATATAATCCCATGTTACATTATCCTCACTTTCATCATCATCATCAAAGTAATTGTATCTTTTATCTCCCTGTAAAGATTTTGTGTTTGCCCGCACAATATCATAAGTTGTAAGAAGAATGCCTTTGTCCTGCAAGGAATAGGAAAAACGTCAATCCCAAATATATGTTGAATGACCACAGAAAATGATTTCTACAAAGCGAATCAAAAGCACTAACATCAAACTCAGTTTGAGCTCAAAGCAACGGAGATGCTTACTCTATGAAATGCCAAGGCATAATATTCTTCATCCTAAATTTAACCTGAGATTTTAAATTTAAGTTCACTCTACTGTAACAAGGCAAAGAAGACACATCTAATACCTGAAGTACATATTGAAGCTCATATTGCCGAGTTTTTGCACAAGTTCCAAAGTATCTGCAACAAGTAAGTCGTCACTTTCCTAGTAACGAAAACAACATAATTCTTTTGTTCATAAAAGAAAAAAAGGAAAGAAGAGAGGAAGGAGAGGTAGAATAAGAAGCAGTCTCACTCTCTCGTCTTATCAGATAGACCAACAACTGATAACTCTTTGATCCAATGAGAAAGTAATGTTTTGGGGGCTACAATCAATGCCCTCTTAATCAAACGTGAATGAAATAGTCCAGCTAAAAATCCACAAATCTGCATAAGAAACAAACTGATCATCAAAAATTCATTCAAAAGCATCTCAAACTACTCTGATGCGCTATGACTTCATTTCCTTACCTGCATTGTTTTGCCTAAACCCATGTCATCCCCCAGAATTCCACCTTTACCTTGACAATGAAGAGACCATAGCCACTTAAGACCATCACGTTGATGAGGATACAACATTTTTGCAACATCACCATGCAAGTTGTATGTATAGTTTGAACCAGGCAGAGTTATAGAACTATCATCTTTGAAGATGTCGTCACCATTAGAAACATCACGCTCCTTCAACATTTTACCTTTCCTTCCTACTTCCTTAGCAATTTTGTTGCCACTCAACACGACACAATCATCTTCATCACTGTCTTCTCTTTCTCCAAACTGATACGTGGAGGATTTTCCCAATCTAACTAATTTCTTATCAATCCTTGAAAATTCACTTTTCTTATATTCATCATGTTTCGCAGTCACATGCTTCCTTCCCACATGATTACCACCCTTCTGCTCACTATGCCTGCTATCCTCCACTTCCTTAACATGAGAGACAAAAGAATGTTTAGGCATGAAATTGCCACCCACATTACTGTGATCAGTTTTGCTGGACACCTCACTCTCATGCTCATAGTGGAGGCCTCTATCCTTTACATACTCGCAATCCACTCTCTCAGTACAACTTTTATCATTCTTAGCAGCATCTGACGAGGAGTCAGATGCATCAGATGCAAGTGAAAATGAAGACTCTGCACTTGCATACTCAGGCAGATCAACCTTCTTCTCCTCATCAATCTCTTTATTATACTTAAACACAGGCAAAGAACCTTCAAATGTGTTCGTTTTATTTATGTCCTTTCTCTTCTCAATCGACAGAAACTCAAGCCTTGCACCCAAATCATTGAGTATATCCCTAATTTCATTATCTCCGCCATTTTTATCACTGTCATTTACAACTCGGGGATGTGGAGGTGGTGGTGACTCAAAATCAGCAATATCAGAAAAAGTAGGCTCATCAGGCACCAATATTTCCTCCGGACTTTCCTTATTAACCTGAGATGAGAGTTTGCAGAGACGGCGCCTGCCCTTAATTTTAACCTTTGTAGACTTTTCTTGTTTAAAAATATCGTTAATTTCATTATCTCCACCATTTTTACCATTGTCATTTACATCCTGGGGAGGTGGAGGTGGGGGTGGCGGTGGTGGTGACGACTCAAAATAAGTAATATCAGAAAAAGTAGGCTCATCAGGCACCGATATTTTCTGCAGACTTTCTTTGTCAACCTGAGATGAGAGTTTGCAGAGACGGCGCCTATCCTCAATCTTAACCTTTATAGGCTTTTCTTGTTCTAGAATTCATTCAAAGAGTAAAAAAAACAAAAAAAAGTATGTATTAATGAGTAATAACCCAGTAAGAGAACACTGCGAGATTTAACTCATAACAAATACTTATATCATAAAAATAAATAAATAATAAAACATTTTTATCAAAATTCTTTTTGGGCTTCTCTTGTTATATATAACAATTCATTCAAAGAAAAAAAAAAGTAATAATAACCCGTAAGAAAAGCATTGTGAGATCTAGCTCATATATCCTGACATTATAAGAAAAATATATACATTTGTCTTAAAGTTCCTTTTGGGCTTGTCCTGTTCCAGGATTCATTAAAATTAAATAAAATAACCTGGTAAACGATCATTGCGAGGTTTAGCTCATAAACTCTGACGGTAACATCAACAAACAAAAATACATTCATTTTCAAAAAACCCTTTTGGCTTTTCTTGTTCTAGACTAGAATTCATTCAATATATATACATGTGTACACACACACACATGTGTGTGTGTGTTTGTGTGTGTGATGTACGACTATTTGAATAAAGAAAAAAACTGATAAGAGAGCGTTGCGAGGTTTTTTCTTAACTCCTCACACGAACAAAAACAAACAAAAATGCATTCTTTCGCGCATAAATACAAGGAAAAGACAATCTTGAGAGATTGCGTACCAGGAGGAGTATCGAAATCGGCGAACACAGAGAAACTGGGAACATCGACAACACTATCTCCAGACACAGCTTCGCTCAGGCCAATTCCACCATCGATCTTCATCTTCAATCGCGATTTCTCATCCTCGGAATCCTCAAAATCCCCATCTAAATCCAAACACAGCAACCCAACAATAATCAATCCCAATCCCTCGTTTCACAGTTTCAAAACCAAAATCAACACCAAAAACCAAAAAGTAACAACAATCCTACTCAAAAAAAAAAAAAAAACAGTAGAAGCTGCGATCAACAATTGATCAATCAATTCTAATCCGATACCTCAAATTCCCAAAACAGAAAAAAAAAAAAAAAAAAAAGAGGATAAAGTCGAAATTGATGAAGGATTACCAGAGGGTTTGGGTTTGGGAGGAGCGGAAAGGTCTTGAAGGAAGCGATAATGGCTGTCGTTAAGGCTCCGAGGAGGTCGCTTGACGGTGCTCTGCTTCTCCGCCATTTTCGACTGCTTCGTGAGCTTGAGAAAAGAAAGGAGAAGTGAGGTTTTGAAGAAATGAATCAATCAATTATTAAATTGAATATATTCGACTTCCCGATGTAATTTTTCCCGCTCCTCTGCGTCTCATTTGAATTTTTTATTTGTGTTTTAAATTGAATTTTGGCTTTTTTTTTTTGCTTCAAAAATTTTATCAATTGTTTATTTGATTGATTTTGCTTTGTGCATCCAGGATTTTTTTTTTTGTTTTAATTTCCTTTTTTTTTAAATCAGGATTTTAATTTCCTATTAAATTTATATATTTTTTTAAACAAGTGATCTTCTTATGCTTATGAAAAACTTTTTTATTTACATTAATTTTTTATTTGTGAACATCAAATTAAATATCTTATCCATATTTTTTATTATATTATTTTTTATAACAATAAGGGTCTTTTAGGTTCATGCGTTCAAACTAGTGATTTTTTATTTAGGCATTAGAAATTCAATTTTTCTGTGAGATAAAAATACTGTAGTAAAATCAAACTATGTGTTTAAACTCAACAAACAAACGAGCCCCAAGTGCTTTTAACTTTTTCACCCAAATAAATGTAAAAGTTCTTCTTAGATATAAAAGCACTTTTTCAGACATTATACAAACACTAATAAAAAAAAATTAACTTATGTTTATCTTCTTTTATTACTTAAAAGTACAAACACAGACTATCCCAAACAGGCCCGTAATATGAGTAGGATAGACCCTTTTATGACTTATGATTTTATGAATTTTAGTTATGTTGTCTAATTTTAAATGTTTTTTTAATGAATGAAAAATATTCTGATTAAAAAAAATCAATCCAAGTTTTTTAAAACCTTAAATAACCAAACCAATGCGCATTTATCGAATTGGATTGAATTGGATGACCGATGACATGCTATTTATGGATTAGCTTGGATGCGAATTTCTTAATTCTGCAAAATATGAGGATGGTTTAAGCTTAAAAATGAGGTTTGGATTAGATGAACATTCCTAATTTAGGTTATTAAAACTAGTATTTTTTATTTTTTTATTTTTGCAAAATCAAAACTAGCAGTTGACTAGACTAATAAAATGTATCAATTTTGAGCTATTTTGTAGAAAGGGCCAAAGCTTGTACAAACAAAAATGGAAATGGTCATTTTGTCTATCGGTAAATCAATAATAAACAGGTTTATTAATGATTGATTTAGTGGTGTATTATTAGTTGACTTAGTGATTTATTACTGATTGATCATATCAATTCGTGATTAATCAATTTCAGTTAATAATTTTTGACTTTATCATTGATAAACTATTGGTAAAACATTGATAAATGGGTCTATTAATTACACACTATGGTATATTAGTGATTGACCATGGTCAAATGCCTAAAAAAATAAAAGTTCATTTACCCAAAAAAAAAAAAAGTTCGAGCATTTATTTAAAAGATGTAGTTAAAATCGATCATCCACATAATTCAAATTGAAATGTATAATAGTGAGTACATAAGAGTTGAGATCAGAGTTAATATCCTTAAAATTATTCTTATAAAATTCATAAACATATATAAATATATGTATAGTTTAGATTAACGAATTAGAAAATGCTCAAACCAATTCATGACCTACATTTTGGAAAATGCTAACTTGTTATTAATCTAAAATTCTCTAAATCCAACCCAATCTAGCTCATTGATTTGAATTGAGTGGAATGAACAGATTTACGAATTAGATGAACACCCTAATTGAAAAGGAGCCCACGATTTATACAATCTTAAGGGGTTATTCACTTTGTAGATTACACTCGAGTAACCCCAACTCAAGTGTGAAATTGGGCCATCAATTCATGCCCCTAACTCCGTCACTGTTTTTTTTTTTTTAATTGTACTTATCAAGATTACTATTTTTTAAAATAGTTTGTGACTTATTTAACAAGCCATGAATAAATTTGATACACATTTTTTGCATCTATGTGTATATGTGTTTGCGGGTTCGAATTGTGTGCTTGAAAGCTTGAGGATCTGTATTCCTAGTACTCTTGCTTTTATTTCATGGTTCGAATCATGTAAGAGGGATTCGTGTCATGATTCGAATTATAGTTCGTGACTCGCAACAGTATTTTCTCTCACAAAAAATACACGTGAAACGAAAATAATTTTGAATCACGGTTCTAAATTCACGAACCAAACGTAATGGATTTTTCTAAAACTTATGATCAAGATTTATATTAATTCATGAATTGCATGATCATGTAAATAAATACCATGGGTAGAGATCAAATGTAATTCTGCTAATTGTTGGATAGTTTTGTGGTATAAGGAAAGCATCAATATTGTAGTTTACCTATTAATTGACTCATTGAGTGTTTACATATACGAACATGTACGCATAAATTTTAGTTGGAAACTTCGAATTTGAAGGGAAAAAAAGATATTTATCTCTCATCATACAAAATCGTGAGTCTCATTATGTTAAGTTTTACCTACCTACCTAGTAGAATACAATTTGCATGTTTAGCGGAGTTTGAACCTCATCGAGATAAATAAAAGTGCTCGTTTAAAGGAAATTTTATTTGTGTTTCTTTTTGCCAAGTCATCATTGTTGTACAATATCGAGAGGGGTTGCAAAATGCAAGCGGAGGAGTATTGAAACTTTTGAGCTTTTCTTTAAGTGGTAAAAAACATTTTTTTTTAAAACTACATGTACGAACTATTATTTTAGCTATTAAAATTTTTTAACAGTCTAATCTACAAGTGCCCTCAATAAAAATTTACAACGATCAAACTATTAGAAATTAATTTAATGTTTAAAATAACCGTTTCCACCAGCAATAATATATGCATATATATACACACACCCACACACACATACCCTTTAAAAGCTCAAAACATATGAGTGTTCAGTTTTAGATTTCTACAGTTAAAAATTCTCAGAAAATGTTACATCTCAACTCGAATTGAAAACTCAAATTTGTAAAGTGAATGAGGCCGAATTTTTCAATGAAGATAACTAACTGAAATCGAAAACAAGAAAAAGAGCCCCATCTCTATATAAGAAATAGTTGATGGATGAGACCCACATGCTATCTCATGTAGTGTTGGGGTTAACTGAGCCTCCTAACAACACACAAACAAAAAGAGAGAAATGATAGGAAAATAAATTTATTTGAAAGCTAATAATTTATTTCAAAAAGAGAGATTCAACTATATCATATTGAATATTACATAAGCTTCAATAATTCATGGATATATAGGCTGGAGAGCATTGAAGCTGCGTATTGCAGATTACCACATTCCCCCACCCAAATTATAAAAATTTCATTTTAATCCCTTTTTTTTCTGAAAAGTTCAGTTATTTCCTAGTTATAAAAAAATTAGAATTTGAATGACCATTAAATTAAACAACATGGGTAGATTGCGGTTTAAATTCCATGTGGTTTCCATATGATAATTATGTCTACATTTAATAATTGAAATATACAATTAAATGTTCTCCATTGAAAAAGAAAAACCGTTTAAATAATAAGAAGCTTCTTTGATAGGCTTTAAAAAAAAATGAACTATCTGAAATTTTTTATTTTTAGCCGTTAAATCTAATGAAAATCACATCAGAATAGAAAAATATATATAACATACAGTTTTTAATAGAGCCGGTAATATGGGTCACAATACGACTCGAAAACGACACGAATTTTCACCGGTTAGGGTTAAGAAAAAAGAGGTTCGGATCAGAAATGGATCGACCTAAAATTGACACGAAAAACACGGGTCAATTTCAGATTGGACCCGGCTAACCCGAACACGACACGAAACTCGTAAAAAACTAAAATATATATTTATCATTACATATTTTAGATTTTATTATGCACTCATGATATCGTGATAGTTATACTCAAAATCTTATACTATTATTTGCTTAATTTTGATGGATGTTATTGTATTTTAGTGTGTTATGCATTTTAAGTTATTTCTAATATGTAAAAAAACTAAAGAAAAGTATATAATTTTTTGTGTCAATTTCGTGTTGTGTCTTGTCAACTCGTAAAGTTATCGTGTCGTGTTTGTGTTGTGATTTTTAAAAAAATTTCGTGACACAGGTCGTGTTCGGGTTGATTGTAAATTTATGAAGAAACGATCAAAACACGACATGAACATTACATGTGACACGAATTGTCACCCTTAATTTTTAATACAAATTTAACAACTGAAAGTAAAAAACCATTAGGAGGTTTTTTGAACCGTGAGAAATTTAAAATATACATATATATATATATATATATGCGTGTGTGATAAGTGTACTTATATATGTAATGATCAAGAGAGAGAGGGGTGTAGTTATATATATAGTAGTTTTATGGGCAACACGATGCAATTATAAGGACACCACATATGAGCCTATGACATACAACGTGTTTGCCATCTTTTTTGAGTTTGTTAAAATTAACATTTGATATCTCAGCAAATCTGGCCGGCCTCAAACTAGACAGCTTTGCGCAGATTGTGGCTTTCTATGAGATTCTTGGATATTCTTTATCCTCCAAAAACAATTAACAAATTAATGATAGCTTTCTTCTTACTATTAGAATAGTACATGCAGCTAAGTTTTAAATGGAGCTTGAGCTTGACTTTGGGTGTGGGCCCATGTACAGCAAGTTTGCATCTTCCTTTTGTTGCTTTAAAGATTTCTTCGGGAAAAAATTGAATTATTGGTAGTATCCGTTTAATTAGTGTATTCGTGTCATGATTTAAATCGTAATTCATGATTTGTTACAATATTTTTTTTTATAAAAAATACACGTAAATCAAGAATGATTCTGAATCTATGAACAAAACGTCCACAGTTTTTCAACTGTTGAATTTATATAAGAAATTGTTTATTTTAATATACTTTTTTTTTATTTTAATATGATTTTAGATAGATTTAGTGATAAAAAATGTGCACAATCAATAGGAGGTATAAAAAGACCATTGTTATTTATCATTTCTGATTTACGTGTTTCGATCACTTTAGAAAACTGCAGACCAAAGTCCGATGAGGCTAATGAGAGATGCATCCAAGTATGGATTGAATATCCATGTTTTTCTTTTCCATAAAAGCAAAAGAATATCAATATTCTTTCGAAAGGCAATTCATTATTATTATTTTTTTCCCAGTACATGGATAGAGAGAGACATAGTGATGGAATTTCATTTGATATATTTAGAAAAATATTCTTCATATTTTTTAGAAATGATTGTTAATTTATATCCCTTATATTTATCAAACTATTAGAGTATTCACACCATAAAAACCCTTTTTTTTTTTTTTTTTTTTACTCTTTCGTAGGTGTGAAATTTTTCTATCTCACTTTCTGATCTTTTGGCACCTTGGAAACTTTCGTTATTGAATAATAATAATAATAAAATTCATGGTTCTTTTGCCAAAAACCTAGAATTAAACAACTTATGCCAGATCAATCAACTCTTTCATTTTTATTTTTTATTTTTAAGGGAAATTTCTTCTAATGTTAATTTTCTCTTTTTGTCCCCCCGACTTTCATATTCCCTACAAAACAAAGGAGACGAGTGATCAATTTCAAGTTCAATCAGGTCAAAAAAAAAAAGAAAATAGGAGAAAAAAGGGGTGTTTAGTAACTGAAAAACAATGAAAAAAAAAGTTTAATGATCATGTTAATCTATTTAATTATTAAGTCAAATAGCCCCTTTCAAATTATATTTCACTATATATTTTCTCGTCAGTAATTACCTAACTAGCTATTTTGTTTTTTTAATGTTTTATTTTATTTTGGAAATTCTGACTAGCTATTAGAATAAGCTAAAAGGCATTTGATTGAGATACAAGAGAAACCCTCTTTTTTTTTTTTTTTTTTTTTTGGCCTAAAATCCAACTTTTCTTGTTCTTATAAATTGTTCATAAAAAAAAAGGTAAATTGACATAGTCCAACCATATGCACTAAACAATATTTTGTATTCCTTTTAAGTCTTCAACATGCCAAAGGGTCACTAGATTGCTTTCCAGTAATGATGAAATGAACTTTTATATAATACACACACACACATACATACATGCATACATATATACATATATATATATATACACCCAAAAGGCCAAAGAATTAGAAGAAAATAAGTGATAATATATATATATATAT
>NW_010357682.1:281765-295144 GCF_000414095.1 Morus notabilis
ATATATATATATATATATACATACTGACTCTTACCAGGAAAAACAAATTATCTAGTTGTCATGTTCCATTGATTTTTCTAATAGGCCCTGGGATCATCTAATTTCTTAATAAAAAAATAAGCCTACTTATTGATCTTCTCTTTTATTAGCATTAAAACAGCTGTTCAAACTACACAAGAGAGTAGAGGTTAAATATTTGCAACAAGGCACAATGTTATCCCTAATTCTAGGATTAGACAAACCTCATTACAATTAAAAAGGGCATATTCCCTTGAAGAAAAAGGCATAAAAAAACATTCGCACCCTGCAATAGGGATATGGTTAATTTTATATATGAAAACCCATTTATCCCTGGAATTTCACCTTGTATAGGGCATGATAAATTTGCTTTGAACGGTTTCGGGCTATAAAAAGTTTTTAAAAAAAATTGTTAAAAATTTTAATATATTGCAGAGTAACATGATGGGCACACGTTTAGGAGTCTCTGATCTGATCATTACCCGATTACTCGTCTCATTTATATACATCTCATTCTTAAATTAAATACATTATGCATGTGTTATAAATATAATAATTTTAAGTGGAATTTAAGGTATAAAACTTGTTGTTTCGTGTTATCTTATGCAAATCATATGTTGCTAGGCATTTTATTTATTTATTTCAATTTTGAAATAAAGTTAAGGTATTCTCGCGTACCTAAACTCACATGAGAAAACACGTCTTATTTTTGTAGATTTAAAGCAAGTTTGGTAAAATAGGGATGACCCCAGTAGCAATGATTTTGTTACACAGTATTTTTATATTAAAATTTGAATTTCAGTTGCTTTAAATTTATGAACCAAACAGGTCGTTTAATATTTTAACACGACAAAGACGGGGATGGAGATTGTTTTTCTTCGAGAGGGCGTCTGCAAAGAAGGTTGCCCCTTCCCAAACCTATTCCATTATATTATGTATGCGCGTGTATAAAGGAACTTTGGTTAAATAAATATAATATATATATATTGATATACACACGTTTAATTCATAAATTCAGAATCATTCTCGTTTTATGTGTGTTTTTTATAAAAAAAAATATTATAAAGAATCATAAATCATAATTTAGAATAAAGACGAATACATAACAAACGTCTTCTATTGTGTTTTCTTGTGTTTCTCAATTGGCCTAGCAAAAATAAACGTGGACCCACTTGCATGGGCAGAATATGGAACATAATTGCACGTTGGACAAGACACAACACAACCTCATACATTGGTGGGCGTGAGGGCAACTCACAAAGAACACCCAATTCAGAGGCCTCTCCACTGCCTTGCTAAAAAAGAAAAAAGAAAAAGAAAAAGAAAAAGCGTGATGATCTTAGAGAATAATGCTTTAAAATATCAGTGATGTTAAACGACACTTAAGAGACGTTTGATTCATAGATTAAAATAATGAGATTAGAATCATTTTCGATTTACGTGTATTTTTTTGAGAGAAAACACTGTAGCGAATCATGAATTATGATTCGAATCGGGGTACGAATCCCCTAACCAAACAACCCCTTATTATGAGTTTCTGGCATGAGACCTACATATGAAGCCCGTCATTTTATTATATTAGTAGTAGTGTTTAACACTAATCTTTTATTTTTTTTTATTTTTAAAATTAATTTATATACCCCATTTAGCCTTGTACACCATCCCTTACTTCTCTCCCTCAAAACTAAAATACCAATTAGTAACGAACAATATTATTCAACGGAAAGGTTATAGTTCTCTTACTTAAGAGCATGTCTAAGGGAACTCTCTATTTTTTTAGCTAAATTCTAGCTAAAATAACTAAAGAGTTATTTTAGTTAGCGCCTTTTTGTTAAGTCACTCTAATTATACTCTTTATTTTAGCTAAACATAAATTATTTTAATATTTATTGAATTTAAATATGAATAATTTTATTTAATTTAAAAAAGAACCTTTACATTTATTGGGCATGAAACAATAAAATAATATAAAAAATTAAATAGTTAGCCACTTCTTTCTAGCTATATTTAGCTAGTGTGAAATGAATTCTCTAAAATAGCTAACCATTTAGTTAATGGTTGGAGTGAAGAAAAGTTAAATTCTAGCTAAATCATTAGCTATTTTAGCTAAAAACACGAAATAGCTAACATAGTTGGAGTTGCTCTAATTAAGGTGGGGAGATGTTCAAATGTTAGACCTCAATATTATATAGAAAAGTTATGGATTTATTCTGTGGCTATACCTATAGTCACAAGAGAATGGGTATGATAGTTTAAAAGGCTTCATAAGTTTCACTCGTTCGAATTAATAACTTGAGTTAAAAAGTGTATTCATGTAAGAGAAAACGTTATAGTTGAAAAAATTAAATTTAAATTTTTGTAAGAGAAAATATTGTAATAAAAACTTGAATTGTAATTTGAACTAACAAAACTAACATGATCTTAGTACTTTTTGAAAATGTTAGTAAATTAATATGACATTATTAGTGCATGAGGGGGTAAGTTAAATTTAAATTCTTGAAACTTGTTAAATTGTCACAAGGGATGGAGCCATTTTGGATCCAAGGGACATGTGTGCCTCCATTAAAATTTTCTTAAATTAATTGTAGTAACCCTTCTTTCTCTTTTAATTTCAAATTATATATTTTAAAAAAAAATTATTTTGCACCTGTAATTTTTACTTTAATTGTACTGTATTGTTAATTTAGATTACTAGTATATATGTGTTCGTCTTACTATTATTGTATTCTAAAATTTTTATATAAATTCATACTTCCTTGTAAAAATACCCAGCTCCATGCATGCGTTGGCCTTTAATATACTTAAGAGTACTTTTTCAACTTTTTTTTTCAGCCAAAAAATAGTAAATATAATAAATGTAGATAGTTTATTCCGTGATATAATTATAATTAAACTAACTTTAGTATTACCACAATTCAACATTAAATAGTACTTTCAGTGCTCTAGTTTCCAATTCAACCTATTTTGTAATGGAAGCAATGTTATATCAAATATTGAACCATTAAACTAACTCTAATATGCCTAAATAGCTGGTTATTTATTTAATTTTTTATTGACATGCAAATTATACTTTTTCTAGTCTTTTTTAATTTAACCGTTCATAATTTCTTTTCACTCCTCAAAACTTATTAAAAAGGGGGAAATTGTACTCTTTCATCTTCCTACTAGGCTACTATTTTTTCAGTTTCAGCTTCTGTACCCTGAAGGCCTGAAAAGTAAATATACAAAAAACTTTAAAAAAAAAAATACGATGCAATTACTAAATACGTGTTAGTACATCAAAATTGTCATATAAAAATATCAAATTTAATAAGTTTATTATTTCACCATGTGATAGTTTCATTCTACAACCGTATCGTGTATACTTGCATAGTCATATATGAATGGCACTGCTTTAAATAATGAAAAAATATATGTTACTATACTCTAATTTTATAGAATTAGTGAATTCATGCATTATACAATCATACCCCCGCAGCGTTTTTTAATATAACTTAAAAAAATGTTTATTATGCTATTTTAAATAAAAACTCCAAATTAATTTATTTATTATATACACATTTAAAAATAATACAAAAATCAAGAAACAACAGAAATTAAAGGCCTTTTCTTTCTTTTTTATTTTTAATATTATTTTCTCTTTAATATGTCCATGGATTGAAAGGAAGGACAATTTCGATCTTATAAAAAGAATTTAAGAATTTTGAGAGGATATATTTTAAAAAAAATATAAGATAGTCATTTAGTATTATCTAAATAGTGAGATCAAATTATTAAAAAAAAATACTGATGCATTTATCTCTTTGATAAAATTGACTAATTTTTTGCCCGTTTAATTTGCTGATTCGAGTTTTTAATTCGAGTTGAGATGTGACTTTATGTAATAGTTTTTTACTGTAATAAAAAGTTAAATGTGACTATTTTTTAGAATTTTTTACTATAATAAAACTCAAATTTTAAACTCAAATCGGTAAAATGAATAAGACTTTTATGAAACAGAGGGTGCTAAATGCAATTTCTTCCCTTTATACAATTAAAATAAATAAATAAAAGAAAAATATAATTCAATCATGTTATATTTTTTTTTTATACAATGTAATGTCTGTTTTCTTCGCTTCAGAACAAATGTCGGGAACGACAAAGCTAGCCTACCTCTCTCTCTCTCTCTCTCTCTCTCTCTCTCCCTCTCTCTCTCTCTCTCTCTCTCTCTCTCTCTCTCTCTCTCTCTCTCTCTCTCTCTCTCTCTCTCTCCTGTGTCCTTATAAATCTATTCCTAAACTCTCTCTCCATCTCTTCTCTCATATTATACTTTCTCTCCTCTGTTTCTTCCTTCCATAAAGAAAAAAACAACAATAATCCAAAATAGAGGAACGTATTATAATAGAGATTTTCGTAGAGAGGGAGTGTCCGATCATCAAGGAAACGACGTCGTCGGAGATCGTTTGTCGATCGAAATGGGAGGCTGCGCGACGAAACCGAAGGTGTTGAACCCCGAGACGGCGCGGGATCTTGCGGCGGCGCCTGAGCCGGCTAAGGGGGAAGCCGAGCCGAAGGAGAAGGAGAAGGAGGTGGTGGTTGCGGAGGCCGAACACGATGAGAAGAAGAAAGTTGAAGAAGAAAAAGAAGAAGAAAAAGAAGGAAATGATAAGATCAAGGAGATTGTTGATTATGACAAGGCCGCCGGCGATGAGCAAGACCAATCCAATAATAAGCGACGCTCTCTCAGCAACTTGTTCAAGGAGGTAATTAATTTCTTTTGGTTTTATCAGTTAATTTAATATTATTGTTATGTTCAAGGTTTGTTTTTTATTTATTATTATTATGTTGTTTCGTTTTTTATTACTATTTTTGTGCATAGTTTTTTTTTTTTTAATTTATTTAAAAGTGGAAGGTGTTATCATATGTTAAATGATTTTTCGGTTTTTATTAAGATAAGTGTAGTATTTGTTCTCGCCGAGAAAGACGGGAAGTCTTGGAAAATGAGTCTAATTCATTCTAACATCTCCACAAAAAAGGTGTGCCTAACTTTCGTGTTTTTTTTTTTTTTTAATTTAAAAAATCAATTTTTTCCTTTCTTCTTCCTATTGTTGATATTTTACTTTTTTTTTTAGCAGATAATTATGAACAGAAGTGGTCGTTCGTCGATTTTAATGATTTTTGTTTTTTGTTTTTTTGTTTTAGCTTTTGGGTACGTTAAAACTTTAAACAGACACAGTAGTTAACAACATTAATATTTTATGCTTAGCTGGTTTTGGGGGACAAAACAAAACGTTTCAACTTTCTCTTCCGTTTTCAAGCAGCATTAATTCTGTAGTCGATTAAACAGATAATTAGCACTGATTAGCCATTAGTACTTTTAAGTCTTAAATTAATACAATCATCATGGTCCCGGGTACTTTAAAAATTAATAAGAGATTCCTTGATAAAACATCATATTCTCACCACTTTATTTCCTCTGGTCCATGTCCTCGTACTGTTGTCTAATGTCACGTCCACATCCCAGATTTTCATATATACAAGAATGACATGATTGTTTTGTTGAGTTTGTATTTTCTTTTTAAATTTTTCTGAAAGTGTCTATTTCTGACCACAAAATCTAGTTAAAATTATATCAGATTAAAAAAGTATGTAGAGCATAAAATTTACGATTCTATTAGAAAAGTGGTAAATCCGTACAATTGAATAAAATTTTAACGCGGTAATAGCTTTTTTAGAAAAATTCTATAAGGGCTAAGCATGATATGATTTAATAAACAAATAAGGTGAGTGACTAATCGGGAAAAAGCAAACTTTGATGGTTCAACTTCAATTCATGTTTTTATCGTGCTAGAGTGCCAAGTATCTGAATTGTTTTTTGTTTTTGTTTTTAATTATGTTATAGAACTAAGTGTCTGTATTATTTATTGACAATTAAGCATTTGTGCGGTTATGTCCATTTTGTTCCCACCTTTAAAAGGCCAATAAGATACATACTAAAGTATACTAATTATATCAAATCGAATAATTAGTAGTAGGGGTGACATGACGGGGTATGAAAATATATAGTATCAGAGACCGAAAGCGCCCGACCGACCTGACCCGATCCGATATATAATATAGAATTTAATTTTGTATTATTTGAGTTTGAATTTAGTTCTAAGACTTAGTTTATTATTATTGGTGTTTAAATTAAGTTTTAAGATTTTAGTTTGTTTTCATGAGAAATTAGTAGAAATATTTCTGATTTAATACAATATGTTTTTGAGTTTTAATAATATTGTTGTAAGAATGGCTAGCTCTTAATAGTTAAAATTTAAGGACGCGTTTGGAACTCGTTTCAAAATGATTTTGTTTTTTGTATGAAAATGGAAATGAAAACATTTTCAATCTCAAACAGAAATTATTTTTAAAAATGCGTTTGGTAGTTTTATCAAGAGATTTTTTTTAGTATAAAAAAATACATTAATGTCTTTATCTCTCTCTCTACTCGAGAGAGAAGAAAACAAAAAATGAATTACAACTAAAAATCGTTTTTCAGTTCTCTCCCATTTTATACTAAACTAAAAAATTATTTTCATTTCTGTTTTTTGTCTTTAATTGTGCCAAACGTCATTTCTCTCTCGTTTTTATTTTTTCTTTCTCAAAAAACGTGAAAAATAAAAACAAAAACAACTCCAAACACAGTCTTAGGCTTCGTTCATTTCACCGATTCGAGTTTTCAATTTTAAGTTTCTACAGTAAAAAGCTCTCAAAAAATGTCACATCAAAATTTTCTGCTACAGTAAAAAGCTCTAAAAAAATATCATATCTCAATTCAAATTGAAAATTTGAATCCGTAAAATGAGTACCGGAGATTTTTCGGCTCTAACCTCACTTTAATTTAGACGGATATAACGTAAAGAGGGAAATATATGAAGGTAAAATATAAAAAAAATAGAATAGTACTATTTATTCCTATTCAAGTGGGGTCGGGATTAGATTCATGACGGACTCCCACATGTTGAGTTGTAAAACATTTTCCCTTAAAAAGAAAAATTTGAAAATGAAAATGTTGCGAGACGCTCCCTTCTATCACGATACATTTTATTACTGCTCATCATCAACTGTCTCATCAGCATTATTTAGATAGGCTTCTTTTTATTATTATTATTAATTTTCGCATGTTTTTTGGTTGGATAAGTGATAAAACACTAGTCATAAGATGTGATTGATAATGGAATAGCAAACACTGTAATAATGAATCTGTACATAATATCTTAGACATTCCATGACATCTTCATTATACGACAAACAAACGCGTCCTACTTCAGAATTCCTGTTGCTGTTTGGATCCTCTTTGTCGTTTTGGTCACCTTTATGCCTCTTGTGAATGACCAAAAAATATCCAGATTCTCTTCCTATCTCTGAAGTTTCCTCTTGTGTTTGTATGCTTAAGCATGATTTAGGTTTATTTGTGATAATTATAACATTGGTATTTATCGTTGTGTTTAAACATGAAGGACTTAGATTTATTTTTACCCTTTACATGTAGTTGTTATGTGACTCGTCAATCCAGGGCCCAGGCTAAAAAGAGATTAATCTGGTATTGCAAATGACTGTTGATTGATACTATTTAGGACTTGCCGAGTTGGTGGGGCAGCATATAATAATGCTTAACTTGATTTTTTTTTTAAAGTTAAATCTGTTAATTTATTTATTTTTTTTGTTTTATCGTTAGTACGCCAACATACCAGTGGGTTAAATTTTTTATTCGTCGAATCTACATAAAATCACATAAAAGTTAAAAAGTATGTGAATGACCTACTAATATGTCAGACTTAGAATCTCTCAACGAGCAATACATCTGTGCATGTGAGTAGATTATCTGATGGAGGGAGCTTGATGCCGTTTTGCAAAGTTTTAATGTTGTTTACTTCACTAGTTTAGTTGTCGTTTTTGATAATTATCTTTACTATATTTTTGTTGAAAGAATTTCATCATCCGATATACAGTTAATTCATTTTCTTTTCTTATAATTATCAGTGTCTGTTCTTATTTATTTATTTTTTTTATGATTGTGTGTCTCCTTTTCTCATTATTTATGACAATCGACTTCTCTTGTTTTTTGATGCATGGCTGTCCCAAAATTTAGGAAAAAAAGACTCATTTTCCCCGGCCCGTTATCCTATAGATGGTGTTTTGTTAATATCATGACATAGTACCACCAAGTAATATATCCGTAGATCTGTATCAGTTTTTATTACTGTTTCATTCTTTTTCATTTTTAACGTGATTTTGATCGGATCTAATGTTTAAGGATATACACTAGAGATATCCTATAGTAAAAAGCTAATAATTCCAAACGTGTATGATGTATTAAATTTCTGAGCATTTTGCAGAATGAAGAAGTGAAAGATTCAACCGAAAATGAGGAGAAGGCTCCATCAGAGCAAGTGAAACAAGAAGCATCAGAGACCGAAAACGGCAAAGACGAACCCGAAAACTTAGTCCCGGAAACTGAGAAATCCGAGACAAAGGCCGAAGAGACTCCTGCCCCAGAGGCTATTATTGATGGTGCACCAGCCGAGAAAGTAACAGAAGCAGAACCTGATAAGGAAAACATCTCAGAAAAAGTGGAGGAAAGTGACAAGGAAAATGCCCGAGTAACGACTGAGGAAAAGGATCACGAGAAAGTTGAGGGAAATGGTCAAGAAAAACCCGTGGAAGAGAATGCCAAGGAAAAGGGTGAAGAGAAAAGTGATAAAGGAATTGACTCCGAGGAAAAAAAGGTCACAGAGGAGAAGGAATTAAGTGCTGAAGAGACTCCCAAAGTTTGACGAAAAAGGCTTGTAACAAAAATGTTCATGTTTCTCGCCTTTCATGGTAACTTTTTTTGAGAGGACTTTTTTATTTTTATTTTTTGGTGTTATCTTTTTTAATTCAAATTGCTTCTTTCAGCCTTTCTTTTTTGTGTGGACATATATTGGCTTTATACGAGTAGAGATTGTTTTAAATTCTTACTTTATATATATATATGTGCATCATTTTTCACTTCTCTTGTCTCTTTCATTGTGTAAATGTTGCCACAGCTTTTATTTCGGAACTGTATTTTTTTTTTTTTGGATGGGGATTTCGGAACTGGGCTTGTGCAATTAACGCGTGACATTCATCTTTGGTTATATAAAACAAAAATATTTTAATAAAAAAATAAAAGATAACTTCATATTAACTTGAAATCGTCACATAATATTGGTATGTATGGATTAAGTGGTTTGCATGGTATATAGACAAAATTCCCTTAAAAATTGTGCATAGAAAACGTTCCATGCAGCTCTTTAGGTTAGGTTTAGGCCCACATTCGCGAGAAATTAGAATGAGGACCCATTTAGTTCGCTGATTTGAGTTTTTAATTCGAGTTAAGATGTGATTTTATGTGAGAGCTTTTTATTGTAGTAAAAATGTTAGATGTGACTGTTTTTGAGAGCTTTTCACAGTAGTAAAACTCGAATTCTAAAATCGAATCGGTGAAATGAACAGGACCTTAATGTCCACTATGAATTATAATAGTGCACGCCTCCTTGTGACAATCTTTGTGATGTATTTCACAACAAAGTTTATATAATATCTTAAAAACTAAAAGCTAAACTAAAAAGTCCAAGAATAAGTGCGTTACTCGCACAAAAATATCTCCACAAAATCTGGCAAAATACTAGTAGCAAATATCTCTAGTATTTCTCTATTTAGTCCCACTTTTGTAATTTTGTGTACTTGCCCATTTTTTGTATAGAATCAAATTAAATCAATTCATTATCCAAAGGGAACTATGTAATGATAATCCGATTTTAAATGAAAAAAATTTAGCAACAATTAACTCTCCGACATACAACAAATCATATATTGCTCGCAATCCTAATTCATGGTCTCTTTTGATATATGCTTTAAGAAATTGACACGAGTATTCAATATATAATCAAAAATAATTTTCATTAATACTATCAATGATAACAAAAAATACAACGACTACTTTAATATTATTCAAGCATTGCTTGCAAGCTAACTACGTTAATATTTATTTTTCGATGTGGATTGATCAGATCCAGTATTTTAGCTCTTTTTTTCTCATTTTCGCTTGGCGTATTTAATGCATAAATAAATTTGCATAAAATATATTATACAATACTCTTTGTTACTACAATTTCTTTTAATTCTGAACTTTCTTTCTCGACTGGTAAACTACTGATCTCAACAGTTTTCTCCCGTTCTTTGCTCTTTCCCCACAAAACGCTGTAAAGCCCTAAGATCAACAACATCCCACCTAAAATACTGCAAGCATGAGAGGGGAAAAAAAAAAAAAAACCTTATAATTACTCAGTGCAAATCATAAGATTTAAAAAAAAAAAAAAAATACATCGCCTTTCTTTAACCAAAAAAAAAAAAAAAAAGACAAGTAATGAAAGAGGTATTGTGCCCGGTAATGTTTATGTTTTGTTACTTTTTATTTAATAAAACTAAAAAAAAATAAAATCTCTTGAGAAAATAAGTCTTTTGTTTTGTAAAATATGTACCTTTGAACTTTGAAACTTTTATAGTTAGGGTATGTTTAGTTCGCTGATTCGAGTTGAGATGTGACTTTATGTGAGAGTTTTTTACTGTAGCAAAAAAGTTAGATGTGATTATTTTTTAGAGCTTTTTACTGTAACAAAACTCGAATCAGTGAAATAAACGGGATAAAAAATGTAGTCGGCATGGTCAACTAAGGCCTCAATTGTTTTTTGAAAATAAATAAGGCCTTAATTAACAAATGAAAAAGAGAGACTTTTTTAGTGACTAGTTGAGCCACCGTTATGTACGTGAAGAGTAATTTTATAAGTTTGATCTCGTATTAAAATATGTGGCGTCTTCAAAAGCTGACTCCATTAATTGAGGAAGAAAATATTTTAAAAAATCATATAGAAAAATAATTAAAGTTTTGTAGGAGTTTTTGACCCCAAAAAAAAAAAGTATGGAGATATTTGAAAGAATTATTTTAATTAAAAATAAGTAAGAAAAAGAAAGTATTTTAATGAAAGATATTGTAAAAAACATGAACTGTTAAAAAATGTTAGATAAAAAAGGACAATAGACCAAAGAAAAGAAAAAATTAAAAAAGAAAGTTTAAAAAAGAAAAGGAGGAAATGCTAAAAATAAAGAGTTTTAAGAGAAAAAAAAAGTAAGAAATTAAAAGTGAAAAGAATGAGAAAAAGTAAAAAAAATAAAAACAAAACACAAAGGGAAAAAGAAGAGGTCAAATGATCAAAGAGATGCAATCTCTTTTGACAAATAGATTCAGACTACACTAGATTTGATTAGATAGGAGATAAAAGAAAATTAATGGCACAATATGCACAATTATTTTTTTTTTTTGGATAAAAATACGCACAATATTAGGATATATTTTGTTCGTTAATTTAAGTTTTTAATTTAAATTGAGATGTGAAAATTTTTATTATAATAAAAAAATTAAATATAATTATTTCTAATAATTTTTTAGGGGGCCTTAATGTGCTTATTATAAGTTTACCTTCCTAAAGTGATGACCTCGTCCAAGAGAATTGCTGAAGAACATATTGTAATGATTAAGGCCAAAGGTGTCCACATGGCTAAGAAAACGGGTCCCTTCTTCTCAATTACCCATGCTTGTAAGTAGTATGTCACACCAGTCACTACAATTCCCTGTCACATTTTAAAATTATTATTAATTGTCAGCTTTGAATATTTCTCTTGGGTTGAGTTTTACTACATGTGCTCTTTATCAAAAAGAAAAAAAAAATCTAATATAAACTATAGAGATGTAAGCATGGATCCATCGTGATGGAAATGTAGTGGACCTTGATGTGAGCCTATTTAGTTCGTTGATTCAGGTTTTTAATTTGAGTTGAGACGTGATTTTATGTGAAAATTTTTTATAATAACAAAAAAGTTAGATGTGACTGTTTTTAAGAGTTTTTTACTGTGCAAAACTCGAATTTTAAATTTGAATCGGTAAAATGAATGAGAGTCAATTCAAGTCATGATTTAGATTATATATGTGAGAGAAAAATATTGTAACAACAAGTTGAATTTAAATTTATGTGACAATATATTTTAACAATATGACTTGAGTCCTGAAATGAACAAAGTTTTAAATTCATAAATCAATATGAACCGACACCTCATAAGAGATCATGAATCAAGCCGGACTTCGAGAATCTTAATTATGAATAGTATTCATTTTTTTATTTTATTTTGATTTTATAGTCTTAAAACCGTCTTATGTTTAATGATTGTGAGTGTATTCTTTTTATTTACTAAGGTCTTGTCTTATTGATTTTTTTGAAACAAATTTTGACGAGATAGTCATAAATTATATATTTTTGTCATATTTGTATAGACTATTTAAATTTTTATATTTATTTAGGGCTAGCAATCCGGGTATCGACACGACTCGAAACCCGCACGAAATGAGCGGGTTTGGGTTTATCATAAATAGGTCCGGGTCAAAATCAGGTTGAACCCGTGAAACACGATTAAATAACGGGTCATTTTTAGGTTGACCCGCCAACCCGTAATTGACCCGCAATAACCCGTATATTAAACGTGTCATATTTGGGTAACACGATTATATAACCCGTTTATTACCTATTTATTACCTAGGTTAAAAATGTTTCAATATTATTATATTAATATATTATTCAACATTTAACCCTAATTTGTTTGTTTTCCCCAACCCTAGCCGCCCACATTTCAAAACGAAACCCAGCAGCCAAACTTCTTCTCTTCGCCACTCTCTCTCAACTCTCCTCTCCTCCGCTTCTCAATCCACCGGACCACCGCCTGACCTCAGTCCACCGAACCACCGCCTCACGCCAGTGTCTTCTTCTTTCTCTTCTTCTTCTTTCCTCTCCACTCACCTTCTTTCCTCTCCACTCGCCACCGTTCCTCTCCACTCGACGCCTATTTCTCCGCTGCAAGCAAACAGGTATTTCGGATAATGCTTCTACAAATGGTGTTTCGGTTGACATGTTAAGGGAGCAACTAGTTGCCAAAGGGGTTCTTGTACACAATGGCGATCTATTTCACATGCGATGTTGTGCACACATACTAAATTTAGTTGTGCAAGAGGGTTTGAAGCAGATTGATGATTCAATTGTTAAGATTCGTGATAGTGTCAAATATGTCAAGGGATCCCAAGTGAGGAAGTAAAAGTTCTTAGATTGTGTGAAGTTAGTTGCAATTGGTGATAAGAAAGGGTTGTGTCAAGATGTACCAACTAGGTGGAACTCGACATATCTTATGCTTGAAAGTGCTCTTTACTATCGCCGTGTATTTCAACATTTAGAGTTGAGTGATTCAAACTACAAGCATTGTCCTTCTAGTGCTGAGTG
>NW_010357682.1:295680-401655 GCF_000414095.1 Morus notabilis
TAGCTCACTTAAACCAAAGACAGTTGAAGCACTTGTTTGTACCAGAGATTGGTTATATGGAGACAAAGGTAGTTTCAAACTTACTTAAATTATGTATCTTTTCTATATTGATTTTGAACTAACTTGTATCTATATATATTTGTTTTTGTGTAGATTTCAATGAAGAGGTGGAGGATCTTACACAAGATATCTTCAACTTTTCATTGAAAGAAGAGGAGCCTTTCTCACAGGGATCAACTTCTCCTAAACGTAATGATGCACTTGGAGTCCCCCCACTGTAGCAAATTATTTAAATATTTAATTATTAATCATGTATGTTTGTTTTCTAAATTGTGAGACTTTTATGTGTTTGTTTTTTAATTTGTTAGAGACTCTAATGTGTTTGTTTTAATTTTGAACTTAGATTATGTAATGTCTCTACATCATGTTAAACAGGTTGAGAAACATATTCAAAAATAGGTTCTGAAATAGGTTATGATATAGGTTCAAACGTGTTGACAATAATCAGGTCATAAACGTGTTGACAGGTAATTAACGGGTTGACACGACCCGTTTATGACCCGTTTCGTAAACGTGTTGACAGGTACTTAACGGGTTGACATGACACGTTTACGACCTGTTTAATAAACGGGTTAATCGTGTCGTGTCGTGTCAACCCGCTAATAAACAGGTCGTGTTTGGGTTTAGAATTTTGACATGATTAATAAACGGGTCGTGTTCGTGTCAGACCTATTCGTGTCAACTGAGGAGTTCAACACGACACGAACACGACCTGTTAACACGAATTGCCACCCCTATATTTATTATAGTAATTTTACTTTACCAAAAAAGAAAATTGAAAACTACTGGTTAAGATGAGTTGACGCACCATGACTCTGGACATGTTAGGATGGGCCAACCGGATGAAGGTCCATGACGAACCCATCTTAGCTAATGTCATAGTTAGTGCTGAAAATTTAGGCCGGGTTAGACGGGCCGGCCCGAAGCCCGTTACTGTGGGCCCGTGCCCGGCCCGGCCTGAATATGTACGAGCCTGAGCCCGGCCTGGCCCTAGTCTAGGGCCGGGCTGGGCCGTAATTCCAAGCCCGAGCCCGGCCCGGAGAGCCCGAATAGCCTGGCCCGAAATAGTTCGAATGGCCCGAAATGGCCCAAACGCCTAATTTTTATTTTTATTTTTGTTTTTGGCCTAACGGTAATATAACTGCTGAAGACAGAAGGACTATGTTGACTCCAGAAATGGTTGAAGTGCTAATATGTCTAAAAGATTGGGAAAATGCTTCTTTGCGAATGTAATACACAGCCGAAGACAGAGATTTAATGGATCAATTTCAAAACTTATACATTGATGATGACGCTTCTGATGCCGGGAGTAGTGTACCAGACAGTTAGATATTTTTGTTTCTTAAGTATATATAAATTATAACTGTGAAAATAATACTGCACTCTTTTTTGCTTACCAAGGTTTTAGCCCAATGGGTTTTTCTTGGTAAGGTTTTTAATGGGGCAGTTATAATTACATAAATAAAGTTTTATTCCATTACAATTTTACAATATTCACTAGTTATTATAAATTTCACTATCTTTTTTAAAATTTTTTATAAATCATGCTCGGGCTGAGCCGATTCGGGCCAGCCCGGCCCGAAATAGCCCGGCCCTAGGCCCGTCGGGCCTTAGGGCCGGGCTGGGCCTATAGAAAGTTATTTAGGGCCGGGCCGGCCCCGCCCGATTAAAACTCCGGGCCGGCCCGAACTACCCTTTCGGGCCGCCGGGCTCGGGCCGGGCTGGGCGGCCCGAATTTTCAGCTCTAGTCATAGTCCAACTTGACTCACAAGAAGAGAATAAAAAATTACAGATTATATCTCATGGAGTATCTGACTTATTAAAAATATCTCATTTAAAAAAATTATCTCTCAACTAATGTTAGTCTAAAAAGTAAAAATATATGGCTAGTATTAAAGGGTAGAATAAAAGAAAGCTCCATTTTAAAATGTAGTTTATAAAAATTGACCTCATGAAAAAGTGACACGTGATGCAGACTGGACCAAAAGTTCGTCTTACATGGGCCGACTTGCACAGGCCTAAATGGGCCAGTCAAGTTAGAGCCTTCTTGCATGTCTAATGAATTATATAGCATAAAGTTTCGTTTGTTTTACGGATTTAAATTTTTAATTTGAGTTAATATATGTTATTTTTTGAGAGTTTTTAATTGTAGCAAAAAAAAAATAATAAATGTGATATTTTTTGAGAACTTTTAACTTTAAAAATTTAAAATTAAAAAGTTGAATTTATAAAATGAACAAATCCTAAATTGATAATAGAGAATCTTAAAAAGGTAAAAGATTTTTCCATTATTCATAAGAAAGCAAGGGAGAAACATTACACAGTAAGTGACGGCAAGAAGTCTGACATTCCATCCAAGCTGCCACTCAGAAGGGCGTCTTTCCATGGCAATGGCAATGGCAAAGGTCTGAACTGAGCTCAAAAGGCACTGCAGAGCTGTGAATAGAAGCTTTGATGGGTAGCTCTTCATTATTTGTGCCTGCATATACAACAATACCATTCCAATATAAATACTGAAAACAATCAAATTTATACTAAAATCTAATATACAATTGGTACTTATATATATATATATATATATATATATAGATCGTGTCATAACTCATAATTCATAACGCTTCAAGCTTGTTAAAGTTATAGATCTTATCATAGCTCATAACGCTTCATAATAACGCTTCATAAACAATTGGTACATATATTGGCACTAAAGCTATCAAGCTTGCTAATTTTACTATGTTTTTTTGTAGCCTGAAAATTCAATAATCAGTGCCAATGTAATTTTACTGTTTGAGTGTATATAATATATATATATATATTTACATATATGTATATCTACATGTGTTTGACCATATATGCATGCATATCGATGAGTTTTCAATGACTATGTTTCCGCCCGTAGTTATCCATCAAATATAAAAATTTGATAATGTGACTTGATAAAAATCTACTCATTAGTTGTCATATATTTTTCAAGTTATAACAATATTGTCTAATCAATATCACACGGTTAAAATAATAATACTTGTTGATGAATAAGATAACCATTAAAATCATACTCATATATATATATATAAGTATATATTTATAGGTTTCTATAAAAGGAAAAGGTACCTGAAAAATAAGCCATAGGCCCCAAAAGAAGTTGGAAAGGAGCATAAGAAAGCAACCTTTGACCCAAGTTTTGCTTGTAGGAAGATGGTGTGGTTGTTGAACATTATGGTGGTGACCAAAAGGGCTAAAATGAAATCTGAAATGTGGTCCCTTGTACAAGGCAAGGCAAGCAGCTCCAGCTATGCAGATTATTATGCCAATGAGCTTTGCCACTCCTGGTTTTGTTCTCAGCTTCAACACTTCAATCCTAATTTCATGGTAAACAACATATATATATAGTCATATTTTCATGCCAATTTCTAGAGTAGGTGAGTTTGGTTGAATTTCAAGGTTAAAATTCAACATAATTAGGTATTAATATAGTGTTTGGTGTGACCATTGTATTGTATAAACTAAAACGTATCGTAAATTAATATGGTTTATGTCGTATTATAGAATGCGGTTTATTTTTAATGTATTGTATTGTATTATTTTATATTGGGTCTATGATCTATATCGTGACTGGGTACAATTGGGGGTCGAGGTCAGGTCGATATAGGGTTACATAAAAAAATTAATTGTTTAAAAATTGAGGAGCACAATGCAAATTCATATATTTTTAAAACTTGCAAGTTGACCCTAAAATTTTCAAAAAAAATATATTTGACCCCAAAATTTTTAAAAATTAAAATTTGACCCTAAAAGTTTTAAAAATTATTATTTTTAACAAAATTTTAAAAAATTGCATTTTGACCTTAAAATTTATAAAGTTTTACATTTTATTTCTTGTACAATACGTCATAACACTAAATTTACAATTTGGAACAAAAAACCTAAATGGCTTTGATAATTAGATCTCAAAGCAAGCAACTTGAAACTAAAATTTCCTTGTTTGACATCCCTTTTTTAGAAGCAATTTTTGAATTTTTAGTTCAAAAGTTGTTTCTCGAGTTCATAATAATTTATGGCCGTGTTTGGAGTTAGTTTTTTTATTTTTATTTTTCACGTTTTTCGAGTAAGACAAAATGAAAATGGGAGAGAAACGGTGCTTGATACAATTAAAGACAAAAAACAGAAATGAAAACGATTTTTTAGTTTAGTGTAAAATGTGAGAGAAATGAAAAATGACTTTTAGTCGTTTTTCATTTTTTGTTTCCGTTTTCTCCTCTCTCGAGCATAGAGAGAGAGAGAGAGAGATTAATGAATTTTTTTATACTAAAAATAATCTCTTGATAAAACTACCAAACACATTTTTAAAAATAATTATGTCTGAGATTGAAAATATTTTTATTTGTATTTTCATACAAAAAATAAAATCATTTTAAAATGAGTTCTAAACACACTCTATATTTGAGAAGATCTTACTGTCAGTATCAATACTTGTCTAAATAGGCGAGAGACTTTTTCACTTGGGCAAGTGTTCAAAAGCTTTTGGCAGGTATATATACATATTATACCTCTGTTAATTAAGGGGATTAAAATCAAAGGTTCCCATTTTATGGAGGACAAAAAAAGCTTTGTATATTTGTATATATTATATATACCTATATAGATTCTTTTAACTAATATATACACTGGTGATAAAGATCCCACACACACACATATTGCTTTTTGTTTACTTTGTATATAGACATACATGAACCTTGTCTTGGACTGACCAAACTCTTGATTTAATTCTGTCTTTTTCCCCCTCTTATTTTTCAATAACAAAAACGTTTTTTAATTTCCAACGAAGCTTTTCAGACAAATCCATATGGCACGCATATTTCCATAAATACAGGATAAATATGACAATGGAAGGGACAGATAATGTCTTGCAGATGTGGGCTTGAGGATGACATTTGAACCGAAATGTATGTCTTGTTTGGATCTACAGTTCCAAACAACCGTAATTATTACCCCATTATAATTACTGCCGTCTACGTGCAATAGATCACAAAAAATACTTTTCATCTTTTGAAAAAGTTTATCACAGTAAAAAAATTCATGTACACTGAGAAATGTACCCAAATATTCTATATGTCTATAATAATTAAAAAAAAAAAAGAGAACAAAAGGAACAAAACAAAAATCCTCCCATGAGTATATATCATGTTCCTATGACTAGGCGCTCTAAAATAAAACAAGACTGATATATGAATATATATATATATATATATTTGTTTTGAACTTAACATGGAGAATTCAAAATTTACACTTTATCATAGAATCATGTATAAAATTACTATTAAATTATGTAGGTAATGGTACAGAATGTATGTCTAATATAAGCGCATACATAACAAACTTTGACTCTTAATTGTGAAGATTTAAAACTAGTATTTCACTTTCTTAACATCATGTCAACACATTTCAAAATACATATATATATATACATATATATATATATGTGAAAATGGAAAAATTTGAGATTGTTCTTTTGAAGTATGACTTGAGTGTAGTTTTTGAGTTGAATTTAAGTTATAACTTGAGTTAAAGTTGTAACTTGAATAAAGTTGAGTAAAGTTGAATAAAATTAGAACTTAAAAGAGCGTGAACTTGAATAAAGTTGTAACTTGAGTTTAAATTTTTTCTGAGTTTTGTTGCAAAAGAGTGTGACTTGAGTGTGGTTTTTGAGTTATAACTTGAGTTGAAGTTGTAATTTGAATAAAGTTGAATAAAATTAGAACTTAAAAAAATATAAACTTGAATAAAGTTGTAATTTGAGTTTAAATTTTTTCTGAGTTTAATTACCCGAGTAAAACTGCCAAGAAGAAAGTAATGACTGGAAGACAGTTTGTAGTAGCAGCAGCCAAAGTAGCCGAGGTATACACTAGCGCAAGGCCATAGATATCCAAACTTAAAGTTATCCTGCAAAAACAAATGGCCAAACAAAATATTCCTTAAATTTCAAATATGTGCAAAAGCGTAATATTATATACCCTATACCACTCTCTAATTTTCTTTCTTCCTTTTCCTTCTTCATAATAATTTTTAATCATGTCCCTCTAATTATTTGACTGTACTTTTAACTACACATGTTTTCATACTTGAAATCTTACCGATAGAAATAATCGGACATATATGCATATATATTGTATATAAATAGGCATCTAATTATTACCCGAATAAAGAAAGCAGGAAAATCTTGCAGAAGGTCACAAACGAAAGCCTTGGTGCATTTTTCCTGCAACAATTAAGGCCAAAATCCGAAAATAATTAGGTTAAACAAAATTGAATATTGTTTTTTTTTTTTTTTTGTTTTCCCTGTAAATGGAGGGAGGATATCTCATGTAACAAAAGTTTAGAATATTCCAACGAGGTTTGATACCCACTAAGCAATTCATCCTAAATATCAGATCTCCGATACTGTAATTTATATTAATAAAAAAAAAAAGAAATACAGAAAAGAAAGAAATTAGAAAAAAGAAAAGATTGATTGATTTATTGATTGACTCGGAAGCGGAAAAAAGGAAATTAAAGAAATAAAAAGATTGAAAATAAATCTTTCTTACCATTCAAGAAACAAAGCGAGAGGAAGTAGAAAGGCAGTGGCAGTGGCTTGTCTATAGAAAATAAAGACGAAATTGTTCATACCGCCACCAAAAGCTGCCTTGGAGAGCAAGTGCATGCCGGCATAAATTGCTTGTATAAGAATAACAACCACATAAGTTTTCTTCATTCCCTCCATAATCATAAATATAAATATAATAATCAATAAAAACAGATTTTGAGTACAATATTATATATATATATATATATGTATATAATTTCTATTGTGTTTTCTGGGAAATGCTGATTATGAATTCCTTCATGTAGAAGTACTACTAGAATTTTTGAGAAAACAAAAGCACTTGAAAGGGCTTTTTATATAAGCTCCATATTGAAGGGAAAAGAAAACCCTCATGGGTCTTCTTGTGAAGACGTGTGTGGTCAAGATAGTGAGTAACTTTATTACAAAAAGGGGACCATTTCAAAAGTTGTCATTGGTATATCTTAATGATCTTTATATCTGTGCAATATTCATCACATGCGCTAATTCTACAAAATTTGTCTATTTCGATCGATATTCCAGGTTGCAAAATCTCTACTTTTGTTAGTATGTTCACCATCATTTCGTTATCATATGAGCGACATTTTCATCACAAAGGTTAAATACAGACCGCCCTCGGTTCCGGTAGAAAACCGTCGTCAAAAGTCCCGCCGTCATAAATAACATTATAATATAACTCACCCACACGTTAGGTAAAATTTAAAATTTCTCAAAGTTGAAAACGTGTTGAAATTTTTTAATCACTAATTAAAGCTTTTTATTGTTTAATGTGTATCACTTAGATCGTCTGTCCAATTGTAATATTTCTAAAATGGTGTCTAATCATTAGTGTCATTTAAAAATATAAAAATTTTTTTTTATTGAATTTTTCATGCTTTCATGTTTGAGTTTGTTAACATCAATGGTAAAATGTGGTGGGCCAGATGATGTTCAAAAAAGATAAGTGGTCTCAATCTATTAGCAGTGCTATATATACATATATATATATATATGCATGACTGATCCGTTCAGTAATTGTGACCGTTGGATTGAAATTTAGACGGTGTAGATAAAAGTTTGTTTCTCAAAAGACCTCTCCCTTTCTCAAACGCACGAACACTCTCAAATTATGTAAATGTATAAGAAATCCCTAAATTATACAACTGTCGTTCTAATTAAGTATTTTTTAAGTATCTGACCAGAGACCTTACATATATATATATATATATGTTCCACATTCCATAATAATTCACTTTCTAGGTAGGATAGAATATTTATATATCACGATCCTCACCGTCCACCACATCATGTTACCTAATTTCACACTCTCCTTGGATTGATCAACTGATCAAGTATCAAGCTGTCTAAGATCAATGGAAAAGGTCACGTGATATTATTGGTCGCATATACCACAGTCAACAGCGCCGTTTGTCTCCTAAAATTTGTGACTCCGTACTATAACAAATTAATGCGGCATTGCATGTAATTATTCTCCATATGTAGAAACTCTCTATGATATCCAAATTTGGCTCAAATGAAAATTTTGCCATTACACTTAATTATGCCAAACTTCAATGGCCTAATTTCTTAAGAGAGGGATTAATGGTATTATTATTTATACGAACATTTAAAATTCAACGAGTAATTATTTATCAAATTAATTGTACCACGTCATTTTGTTTGAGTGGTACACCGTTTCAATAAAAATTGACATTTGGGTTGTTTTGGTTCTTAGATCCATCCATATAATAACAAATGTTGCATTATGAGCTAATTATTAACACAAATTAAGCAACATTCCATAGAGTCCAAGGGAAAATGTACATTGTGTTCAATCTCAACAGTAACGTAAGAGAGATGACCTAATGGCCAATCATCTTTTTTTCCTGATTAGCTCTTAAATAAATAAATAAATAAATAAGAGAACAAAAAAAAAAAAGAATTGTTCCTAATGACCTGTCACTCTTGATCATGATCATATACCATGCTTGCGCAATTTTTCGCGCAATTGGTTATTAGAATCAACAGTATTTTGATCCAAAAAAACAGTTCTTGATCTAAAAAAACAGTTCTTGATCCAAAAAAAAAAAACAGTTCTTGATCCCAAAAAAACAGTTCTTGATCCAACAAAACAGTTCTTGATCCAAAAAAACAGTCCTTGATCCAAATCACAAGCTCCCTCCGGTTATAATAAGATAACACCCAGCTATAATTTTGCTATAGTGCATTTCTTATCTACTAAAAAGCAAAAATAATTAAATAAATAAAAAAGGAAACTCCAATCATCTTTACACTGTGCATGACAAAATAAAGTTATGATTATGCTTTACAGACGTGTGACTACTGACTAGACGACACTTCATTGTAAGAAATCCTGAATTAATGGCTTTGATTGAGTTTTAATTTGATGGGGTGTTATTATATCTTTAAGCAACCTTTATCTAAAGTTTACAATCAAATAATTGTTTCTTCGAGAGTGAAATCCATTTCGTATTTACAAAAACTCAATTAATTAAAAAAAAAGGTGTTTAATTCCTTTCCTTCAAGTCATGCGTGCCCTAATCCGGCTAGTTGCTTTTTCCTTGAGTCGGCCATAACAATTAAATTGATCAAAATTTCGTCTAATAGTTATTTATTCAAAATCAAACTATGATATGATCCGACAATCAATATTATATAGCTTATTTAATAAGATTTTAATAATTATGATACATTGATATATGTAAAGCAAAACCCACCCACTTGCTAAGCTATCTTTTTATCGTCTTCTTTTGATAGATATTGGCTTGAAGAAAGCTCGAGTTGTATTTTTTATATTGATTTGTTCGAGTGCCCTTAAATGAAAGTCTCTCTGTTTTACCCTAAAAAAATAACGCGTCATTTAAAGGACGTTTGGTTGATAGATTCAGAATCATGATTTAGAACCATTCTCAATTTATGTGTGTTTTTATGAGAGAAAATACTATAGTGAGCAACGAACCATGATTCGAACCATGACACGAATTCTTGAACCAAACGCACTCTTAATTTCAAAAAATATTATAGAAACCCTACATTATTGTCATTCTCTATATTTACGAGTAGTTTACTCCGAACGCTTTTTTTCCTTTTATTTTTTAGAGTTTCTCTGGTGTTTCATCTTTTTTAAAAATGCTGGTTTGACGGTCAAATTTCGTCAACAGGGTTACGCCGGGTCCTCCTGGTATCCCGTGAGGTTACCGGCCAAGAATTGTTTGTAGAAATGAAATAATTGCTACTGCGTGTGTGGTGCACTTTGGTGGTAAAGAAAGTACACGAAAGAAAGTGTTTCAACGTAAGAACACACAAAGTTTATAGTGGTTCACTCCGTTAATCAAGAGCTACATCCACTGTAATTTTGTATTTCCTTTGGGACTCTTACAATTTACATGTATCATTATCCTTCCTCTGATTGAATATTAAAGAAGCCAATCTCTCCCTCTCGTGTATGGGGCTTTGCCCCTTTTATAGCTCAAGGTTCCTTCATGGACGGTTCTCCTTTGTAAGTAGAAGTACTCGAGTGGCCTACCTTTCTAAGCCCAGACCGTAGCCCACTAATCACCTTTTGAACTGTTCACTCAGCCAATTAGTCTTTCATTATGGCTCTGTAGATTCCTGTAATCCTTCACTGTCTACTGTAGGGCGGTTTAGGGATTTGCAATTAATGCCTGTACTGCAGACATCTCCCATCCCTAGACACAACTTGTGATGTCAGGCTCATTTCTGAAGAGTATTCCCCTCGTTGTCTACGCTGTGTAGACCGTATGTCCTTCTTGGCAGTCGACCTTTTCCAGACATAGGAATTTTGTTGCCATAAGATCGACGGCACGACTGGTCGACGGTATGCCGGGTCGACGCCCTAAGTCAGGCCTTCTTTGCAACGTAGAGGGGAAGCGAGCTTCAAGCGTCGAGGTTTGTCACCTTTTGAGGAAAAGTAGGGCCACGTGCCACGCTGTCGCTGCTCCATATGTCACCCATATTTTCTCACACAACAGCTGCCCCCAGGTCGAGGGTTTCCTTTAGATAGCCTCAAGCTAGGTTCGAGTGTATTTCTATGCCTCGGGTGTGGGAACCTAACTCTGAGCCTTCCTCCGCAATGATGGTCTTGACGCTTTGGATTTCTTCGAGGAACGTAACCGTCGCGTCGGTCATTTCACCAGGCTGACGTAAGGCTTTATTTTGAAAAGACGAATACGAGCCCTTGGATCGTGCCCCTTCATCTTCCCGCATTTGTTTTCTGCCGTCAGATATGGACAAAATGCCCCTGCCGTTGGATTTTATGAACTTTATCTAACGGTTAGGGGTCGAGGACTTGCTTTCCCTTAAATACTCCTCGAACCGAAGCCATTTTTTCCCAAACTTCTTGAACTGCCGTTACTCTGCCTGAATTATTTCTTGTAGATTCCGACTTGCATCCCTTGCTCTTCTCGGTGCCTCGTAAAGCTATCTCGATTCTCAGATTTTGCCAAGATTCTGACTCACTGGTAAGCTTAACGATTGCTCGTTTGTATTGCTTGATGATTTTACTGGCTTTCCTATTGAACCATACGCATGTTAATATGTGAAATGTAGAGGATAGAGACTTACCATGCGCTTTGTTTGACCCACGTAGGATAGTTTTTCTGATTTCTGGCTGATTGTAGTCTCTGACTCCCGGGTTCTGATGAACCTCGGTTGTTATGAACATTCGTCGATACCATTTTTATATGAATGGTCAACGTTATGTTGAGAGGTGCTAGTGGTAATTGAGCAATCGTCGTTTAGAATGGTCGTCGTTTACTCCTTCCTCTCGACAAAGGATTTTGACTTAGCTCATTATCTTTCTTACCACCAGAACAATGGCCCCAAAACCCACCGGTCGAGAGGACCCGTCCGTTGTATGACCAGACTCCCCTTCCATGGCGGAGATTTCATGGTCATCTTCCTCGTCAGATAGCGACTCAATATTAAGGAAAGTAGAAGAACACGTAGCCGGACCAAGCGATGATTTTGGCGATGACTTTGACAGCGTCGATCGTATGATTGAATAAAAAGTTAATAAGATTCCTTTTACGGGGGGCAGCATATGTGGGGTCGCCGCTTCACTGGTGGAGGCTTCCTTGGCTGCCATGAGTGGAGACCTAGACATGCCATTTTTTACGGCTGATGTTGTGGCGTCGAGGGTCCGAAATAAAGACATCATCCGGGTTGTCAAAGAAGGTTGGATCGATGGGAGATGGATTGAGTACCTCCTTCCGGATGTACATTTTAGGACCAGTATGCCTCCTATCGGGTATCTCTTTGTATATACTTGGGCTGTCACGGCTGGGATGACCTTACCCGTTCATCCCTTCGTCAAGGACTACTGCCATTTTTATGGTATCTCTCATGCCCAATTGGCGTCGAATTTTTGGTATTGTTTTGCCGGCGCCTGGGTTTTATGGAGCTAACGGTTTGATATGGACCTACCGCTGGATGAGTTTATGTTTATGTATAGGTTATGCCACATCGCCAAATGCGCGGGGTGATATTTTTTGAGTGGGCATGGGCGATCCAAGCCTAGGCTTGGTACGCTAATACAAGGTATTCCCTCGTCGTCACATGGGTGGAAACCCATGTTTTTCATGATACGGGGGCCTTTTAACTTTCACCCCGACGACCGCATGCCCCGCCGAAGGAAGGTGCAAACGTTGTTTGGAAATATGGGTGAGAATTTGACACTTCGTTTCTTTCCCTTTCCCTCTTCTTTTTTTACAGCGTTGATAGTTCTTTTATCCTGCAGTTAGCCATGATCAGCCAAAGCTTGCTGGAAATAGATTGGCGAGGGTTGAAAAGGCTTTTTTGTACTCGGATAACGCTTGCCATATTGACACCCTCTTGACCAAGTCCAACCTTAGAGGAGCAGGGTTGATTCTTGACCTTCCAGACCCCACTGATCTTCCCGCCGTCCGTGAATACTTTCATCTAAGCGACGAAGGTAAACTCCTGGGCTCGACGCTTTTCTTAATCTTATCTTGCATAACTGCACGTTGACTGCTTTCTGACTTGTCATTTGCACAGAAATGGCTTCTTTAAGGATTCAGCTCCCAGGCAACCAGCAGCCTCAGTCCGGCCCGCAGCCTCAATCCAAAGGAAAAGAGAAGGTCAACACCTCTTCTCCAGCGCCAAAGAGAAGGAAACCCACGGAGGTTTCTTCGGGGTCAGGGGCAGAAGCTCTTACGCCCAAAAGGGGGCGCAAAGAGAGGGTGCCAGTGACCGAGACTTGGACACCGGCGGTTCCAATCCCCAACGTTGTTGATATTCCTTCGGCGCCTAGGGAACGCGTGCTTATTCCGGGGGCAAAAATCATGGATTCCAACTTCCAAGTTCCGGACAATTCTGACGCCGAGATTGGGGCCATGCTGAAGCTTCCTCCCCGTTTCTCCCTTATCTTCCAGGTCTTATACGGATCATTTCTTGAGCCGCAATGGATCTCCGTCGCTCATTCTTCTCTGGTGGATCGTCAGCGCAAGCAGATTTCCTTCCAGATTCATGTAAGCTTCGACCGTGCTTTTTTCATTTTTAGATTCGTCATTCGCATCTTTATTTTCTGACTTCCAATTTCTCAGGGCCTAGTTCTTGCCATTCTCGACCTCATTGATCTAGTCAAGGTTGAGGAACGAGGTAATGAGATGGACAGTCTGGAAGCTGAGCTTACATCTCTTCTTGACGAAGCCAAGGATAAGTGCTTGTCTGCCGTCGAGGAGAGGGACATGGCCGTGGCCAAGCTGGCGAGTTTGGAAGGCGAACTGGCCAAGCTGTCGAGCCTTCAAAATGAGTTGGCCAGTTTGAAGACTATGGTCGAAGAGCTTACAAAACGGGCGGAGATCTCTGAGAAGAAATTAGCCGAAGCTACTGAGGCCGTGAAAAAGTGCTTTGCCGAGGGAAAGGCTGAAGGGAAGAAGGAAGCCGAAGCCGAGGCCTCAGCAATGTTCAACGCCAAGCGCGCAGAGATTATTGATGAGTTCAAGGCTTCCCCGGAGCTCATTGACATTAGCACCAAGGACTTTCAGTCTGCTGGACAACAAATTGTCGATCTAATTAAACAAGAGCATCCCGAGTGGGATTTGAGCTTCCTTTATGTTCCTCCTCTTCCTGCCGACGATGACAATTCTTCCCCACCTGGCGATGGTGATGACTCGGTGGCTGGCGGCGAGGCTTAGGGCCTTTTTTTTGTAGATACTGCTATATGTTATTATATACATTTTATATAATATATTTCCTTTTATTTTATTTATTTTTGAAGATAGTAGATTTCATGATTGTTCGTCGCTCTCCTTAGAGGAGCAATTTATTTTTACCCATTGGGGTCGTCGTCTTAGTAAATTCCTTAAAATTTACTAAGTGCTCGCCTCTCCTCCTTGGAGGAGACGACGTTAACTTTACCCCTTGGGGTCGTCGTCTTAGTAAATTCTTTAGAATTTGCTAAGTGTTCGCCTTTCCTCCTTGGAGAAAACAACGTTAACTTTACCTCTTGGGGTCGTCGTCTTCTAGTAAATTTCTTAGAATTTACTAAGTGTTCGCCTCTCCTCCTTGGAGGAGACGACGTTAACTTTACCCCTTGGGGTCGTCGTCTTCTAGTGATCCGTAGACCGTGTTCGCCTCTCCTCCTTAAAGGAGACGACGTTAACATTACCCCTTGGGGTCGTCGTTCTCTAGTGATCCGTAGACCCCTTACTGCCCTCCATGTCTGTTTAATATACCTTGGTTTTTTAAGCAGACATGTTATTAAGGGGTAAATTTCTTTCTTATTTTTGAACAATATTTCTACAAACACATCAATTTATTTAAATTGCCAAAAATACAATTGAGATGTGTAAGAATTACATACACTATTGGTAGTACAACCTTAGCTATTATGCATTTCACGGGTGTTGAATTCGCTTGCTGGCAAGGCTTTCCAAAATGTAGGTGTCAGGACGCAACACTTCCCTTATACGGTAGGCTCCTTCCTAAGTTGGGCCCAGAAGACCAGTATTTTTGGGTTTCGTACTCTGTGTCACCCTCTTCAATACTAGGTATCCTGGGACGAACCTTCTTTGTCTAACTTTCTTGTTGTAATACTGTGCTGCCCTTTGTTGATAGGTGGCGAGGCGTAATTGAGAGTCGAGCATTTTTTCTTCTAACAGGTCGAGTTCTCCATTCATGGCTTCTGCATTACCGTCGTCCTTGTAGACAACAGTTCTTAGAGTTGGCATCTCAATTTCCACGGGGAGTACCGCCTCGACGCCATACGCCATGGAGAAGGGTGTTTCACCCGTGGTGGTTCGGCTTGTCATTCTATATGCCCACAGGACCTTTGGAAGTTCTTCGGCCTATCTCCCCTTTAAATCGTCGAGCTTCTTCTTTAGGGTATACTTCAATATTTTGTTGACAGCCTCGACTTGACCATTAGACTGTGGATGTATTGGCGCCGAGAAGTCCTTTCGAATGCCTAAGCTATCACAGAACCTGCGTGTTGAAGCATTATCGAATTGTTTCCCATTGTCAGATACTATTGAGTGTGGGACCCCGAATCTTCACACGATGTTGTTCCACATGAAGTTGGTGCAAGCTGCTTCCGTGGTCGTAGTTAGAGCCTTTGCCCCTGCCCATTTAGTGTAGTAGTCTACTGCGACGATGGTGAACTTAAAGTCTCCCGGTGCGAGGTACAAGGGCCCGATCAGGTCGATCCCTCATTTGGCAAAGGGCCATGGACTGAGAATGGGGGTTAGGTTTTCTTGGGGTGCTCTATGAATTATGGCATATTTTTGGCACTTATCGCAGCGTCGAGCGTATTGGAATGCGTCTTTTTTAAGCGTAGGCCAATAGTACCCCTGCCTCAAAACCTTAAGAGCTAAAGACTGCCCCCCAGTATGATTACCACATACTCATTCATGGATTTCCCGGAGGACCTCCTGGGCTTCGCTATCGTTTAGGCACCGCTGCAAAGGCGTTGAATAGCCTTGTCGGTAAAGCAAACCGTCGTACAATAGGTTCTTGGTGGCTTTATACTTGATTCGTCTGGCCTCGTCTTTATCATTCGGCAGCTTTACATCCGTTAGATATTGGATAAGTGGCGTCATCCAACTCTCGTCCGTTTGGATGGTCAAGGCCTCAATTTTTTCCTCAATGGTCGGCCGCTCAAGTTCTTCGATAGGAACGATCCCTAGTATGTCGGAATCCCTTGAAGATGCTAGCTTCGCCAGGGTTACGCCGGGTCCTCCTGGTATCCCGTGAGGTTACCGGCCAAGAATTGTTTGTATAAATGAAATAATTGCTACTACGTATGTGGTGCACTTTGGTGGTAAAGAAAGTACATGAAAGAAAGTGTTTCAACGTAAGAACATACAAAGTTTATAGTGGTTCACTCCGTTAATCAAGAGCTACATCCACTGTAATTTTGTATTTCTTTTTGGACTCTTACAATTTACATGTATCGTTATTCTTCCTCTGATTGAATATTAAAGAAGCCAATCTCTCCCTCTCGTGTATGGGGCTTTGCCCTTTTTATAGCTCAAGGTTCCTTCGTGGGCGGTTCTCCTTTGTAGGTAGAAGTACTCGAGTGGCCTACCTTTCTAAGCCCAGACCGTAGCCCACTAATCACCTTTTGAACTGTTCACTCAGCCAATTAGTCTTTCATTACGGCTCTGTAGATTCCTGTAATCCTTCACTGTCCACTGTAGGGCGGTTTAGGGATCTGCAATTAATGCCTGTACTGCAGACATCTCCCATCCCTAGATGCAACTTGTGATGCCAGGCTCCTTTCTGAAGAGTATTCCCCTCGTTGTCTGTGCTGTGTAGACCGCATGTCCTTCCTGGCAGTCGACCCTTTCCAGACATAGGAATTTTGTTGCCATAAGATCGACGGCACGACTGGTCGATGGTATGCCAGGTTGATGCCCTAAGTCATGCCTTCTTTGCAGCGTAGAGGGGAAGCGAGCTTCAAGCGTCGAGGGTTATCGCCTTTTGAGGAAAAGTAGGGCCACGTGTCACGCTGTCGCTGTTCCACATGTCACCCATATTTTCTCACACAACAGCTGGTATTCCCTGCTTTTTCATCTGTTAGATCTAATCAAAATTACATCAGATTAAAAAAGTATACAGAACAGACAGATTCTAATATAAATCTGACGCCTGAAAAACAAGAAACACAGAAAAAAGTCCCTTTACTTTTTTGTGTTTGCTAATGGTCTCCATATATAACCTAATTAACTTGATTTCAAAATTAAGAATGATGGTTATAAATTAGTCCTTTCAAAATCAATATATCTATTTTTTATAAGCTAATGCTAGGGTTAAGTTGTTGGTTAACTCGCTAAAATAAATCATATAAAACACCATATCATCAAATATAATTAAGACACGCTATTGAAAATTCGTATATATATATATATATCACTGATGGAATATGCATAGATCTACAAATTTCTTGTTTTGTTTCCCAAAGCACTACGACTCTTTTGGGCGCCAGTCGACAACCGCATAATATAAAGTTCCTACATACGTAGATGGGATCAAAAGATTCAAATTTATAACAAGTTGCTTTCAAGGATGAGGGGTATATCTTTCCCCTTCCAATTAAACAACAATGCTTTTCTTTGCCACAATTCTCATATATATATATATATAATATTGTTTTGATAGCTACAAAACAGCTTTAGCTAAAAAAATCCAAGAAAAAGCAAAAAAAAAAAAAAAAAAAAAAAAAAGGATGTTGATAACTCGTTCACGTCTCGTTGTTATATATATCCCATGCAAGTAAAGGTTGTTGAAGTTAACTTTTTAAGCAAACGGCAGGCCAATTGGCACTGAAATTGTTAAACAATAACAACTACTCCGCTCTGTCTCTGGTAGGCCGTCCTACTAGTATGATCAGTTTTTTGACTATTGAATTTGATTAAAAATTAAATAAGATTGAAAAAATACATGTAAAACAGACAGTTTCTGATACAAATTTAACAATTTAAAGTAGTTAAAAAATAAAATTATCAGTAATTTTATTTTTCTAGTCGTACGAAAGAAACTACTCAATATGTATATAGAAACTTTTGCATGTTCTATATTATTCCATCAATCAGGGTCAAAAATATATCGCGTATATTGCATGAAAGTGTTTGGTTATTCTCGTTGAATCTTTTTTTTTTTTTTAAATCTTTGGAGCTAGTATTTGAACGCAATGAACTTAAAGATTGTTTGTTTGAACCTTTTCTATTGCTAATAAAAGAACAAAAGTTACAAAATTGATCCTATGTTGTGGTCCTGTGGACAATACTTTATTTGATTTTTTTTTTTTTTTTTTCTAAATTTTTGAAAGGCACCTTATAAACGTAACTCTACTCATGGTCCCTATCTCTCCATTTATTGAAAAGGCCCCTTAACTTTTAAAGACTTGATCAAACGAAATTCCACCTAAATTGTTAAAGACTTGATCGAAAATGTTAGAGAATTAGAGACTAAAGGAAGACTTTTTTTTTTCAGTAAGTAATTAAATTTTTTTGGCTACTAGTAATTATTAAGTAATTAATTAATTAATTTAGGGACTATGTCTCTTAATTTTTAAGTTTAATACTAGCTAAAAGAATACTTAAAATAATTCTGGACCAGCCACCTAATCGATTCTTTTAACATTATATTCAACAATATAAGTAATTAAGGCTCATTAATATTCTTGAACAATAGAAGAGATGTGTGGCTCTACTTTAAACGTCAATATTAATTAAATTTACTGTCATCAATATTTTAAATTACGAATTTGCATATATAAGCAAATATTCAACACAAAAATATATAACATGTCCTCAAAAAAAAAAAAAAAAAAAAAAAAAGCCTTTCATTTTCAAGCCCCCACAGGCACAATAACAAATGCAAATAGCGATTTTCTTCTGGTACGGTTTAAGCCGCTACACATTAATTTGTCAACAAGAACAAAAGAAAAACGTGCTTAAAATCCCTTTCAAAGGAAAAAGAAAGGTTAGTTAAGACATTTGGTTAATGGATTAGAATCATGTGATTTGAATCATTTTCGATTTATGTGTATTTTTGTGAGAGAAAATACTGTAGCGAACCATGAACCATGATTCGAATCATGATACTTTAAGTGTGACAGAAATTCTTTGCATGGACACCTGTTATAAGTAAAATTAATATTCACTTCTCTTAATTAATTTCCTAAAATGTTAGAGCCTTTCGTCAAATACACGTTGGAAAAGAATAATTAGATATTCGTTTATATACTTTTTCTCTTAAGGGATCAAGATGGCCTCACTAGTCTATGCACGTTCTCATCAACAATCTTAGAAATATATATATATATATATATGGTTTAATATGTGTATATATATATATATGGGTGTGGTTTTATATATGTGTGTATATATAATATGTGTATGTATATGTATATATATGTCAAACATTGAAATGCACAAACCAGCAACATATCAGTATTAATATGCTTTTCTTTCTCTCTTCATAGGATATTTCTAGGTTCGCACCTTTACAGCCTTAATAAAAAAGGGTTTGTCCAATCAAATTAAGGACTATATCGAGGTTGATGAAAATAATATATATTTTTCTTTCTATTGGTGAGTTTCCGGATTTTCAAAGTTATGAAAGAGATGGAGGCGTGATGATACTAATAATTTTTTTTTTATAACAATAAACAAACAAATAAATAAATTAGAGATGATTTTCTTTTTATCAATTAATGTTGAATATATAATTATATTTTTTTGTGAAATGTGAATATGAATAGCTTGTTAGTTTACTAATTCATCACAAGAGCTTAAGCTATTAGGATGTGGGTCAACAATAGTTTTATACTTTAACACTCTCCCTCACGTGTGGGCTGAACAATGGACAATCGTGTGGGTAAATTAATTGAAAAGTTCAACACGTGATTATTTAAGCCCGAGATATATTAAAAACTCAACACATGATGACAATTTAAATGGAGATAAAGAGTGCAATTACGGGGGTTTCAACTCAAGACCTCATGCTCTGATATCATATTAGTTTAACAATCCATCCCAAAAGTTTAAACTATTAGAAGGTGGAACAACAATAATTTTATACTTTAATATAGCTAGTTACATTTTTAATTTAAATAGTGGGGTACCAATTTTCTTATGAAATGGGAACAAGTAGAATTAATTTTTTTCTTTGATAGCTACAAAACAGCTTTAGATAAAAAAATCCAAGGGAAAAGAAGGGAAAAAAAAAAAAGATGTTGATAACTCGCTCACGTCTCTTTGTTATAAGCCATGCAAGTCAGAGTTGTTGAAGTTAACTTTTCCAGCAAACCAATTGGCACTGAAATTGGAGAAAAAGCAACTAGTTCAACATCAACGTATATGGACACTTTTTGCAATATGATCCAATATTGTTCCATCAATCAGTGTAAAAAATATATCGCGTATATTAATGCACGAAAGTGTTTGGTTAATCGTTGTATTTTTTGTCTTTGGGGTTACTATTTGAACGCAATGAACTCAAATCATTGTTTGAACCTTTTCTATTGTCAATAATAAAACAAAAGTTATTTGGTTGTACTAGTAGAATCGGTCTTTTAAGAGTCATGCTTTATAATGCAGAATCATTCACAGTATATTATTATTTATGTCTTGTTCATTTCACCGATTCGAGTTTTGTTACAGTAAAAACTCTCAGAAACAGTCATATTTAACTCTTTTTTTGCTACAGTAAAAAACTATCGCATAAAATCACATCTCAAATCAAATTAAAAACTCGAATCAACGAACTAAACGAGTCCTTAATATAAACAATGAAGTTTCTCTGTTAGGATTAGAAAAAATGAACTCTTGTAATTTTTTATTTTCAACTGTCAGATTTGTATCAGAAACTGTCTATTCTGCATACTTTTTTAATTTAATATGATTTTGACAAGATCTAACTATCATAAATTGACTTCACCAGTAGGGAGGTCCTACCAAAAAAAGTCCCAAAAAATCAAAAAATTAAAGTCACAAAACTGGTCCTGTGGACAATGTTTTAATTCATTTTTTTTTTTAAAATAAAATTTTAGAGAAGGTCCCTTAACTCTACTAGGTTCCTATCTCTCTAGTTATTGAAAGGCCCCTTAAATTTAAAGACTTGATCAAACCAAATTTCAACTGAATTGTTAAAGACTTGATCGAAGATATTGTTGGAGAATGAGAAGAGGAAGACTTATCTTAGTAAGTACTTAATTTTTTTTTTTCTTTTACTACTAGTAAGTATTTAATTAATTTAAGGATTTTTAAAAAAAAAATTTATTACTAGCTAAAATAAAAGACACAGAATAATTCTAAATTTATGACCAATAGTAAATAGTTAAGCCTGTCAATTATATATTTACATGAAAGGCACTAAATTCACTCAAAACTTTGTATATATAGAAGTACGTACCCATTAAAGCATCCAATAAGTTAAAAATGTACCTCAACTAGTGTTACATTTAAACCAAGACTCGATATTTAAACACAAATATTGTAGTGTGCCATCGATTTTTTCCTTATAAATTTGGAGATTTTTAGGTACAGTTTCAAAAAATTGAGCTAAAATGATAGGTTTATATTTTCAGCCGTCAGATTTATATCAATAATAATTTATTATGTATATATATATTTTTTATTTTGATGTGATTTTAATCAGATGTAACAGTCATAAATTAACGTACTCTGTTTGTATGAGATCCTACCATCAGGGGCGGAAACATCCACAAATGAGGATGGACGGCCGCCTCACCTGAAGGTCTTTCTTTTCCTTTTAATTTGGTATATGAAATTTTATAAAGTGTATTTACCCATCTTATTTGTTCAGTCATGTCCCAACACTCTCTTATTAATTTTTCTGGCTCTCCTCCGACCTTCTGTACGTAGAAGGATCATATGAAATTTCATAAGCAAATATACCACACAAAAATGACGTCTTAAAAAAAAAAAAAGTTATAAACCACGCGGGCTTTCATTTTCAAGCCCCCAAAGGAACAATTACAAATGCAGAAGGAACTTTCTGAGAAAAAGAAAGGGCAATACCAAATTATTGATACTCTAGTGCACGTGTTGTTTGTTATAAGTAATGATTAGTAGGAAGGATCGAAAAGAGAAAGAAAAGAGAAGTAAAACACTCAAGTGAAGGAAGTAAGAGGATAAAAGAAGGATTTTCTTTCGTGTTGTTTAGTAGAAGAGAAAAAAAAAAGAAGAAGAAATGTTAAACTTTAGTGTACATTATTAGAATACCACTAGATAAATAAAAAGTTGATAAGTGATTAATTAGGATCAAAATAGTTATTTTTCATATCACATGTTTGTCAAATTTTTTCTTTTCTCTATTATTTCTTAAGTTTGAAGGATTAAAAAATGGTGGATGTCATGATAGATTTATATCTTCCTTCCATCACCAGTTCTTTTTTTCAAAATCCTTCCTCTATTCTGTACTCTTCCTTTTCCACTCTACCAAACACAGATTTACATATTTGCATGTCCTACTTTTCCTACTCAGATGTTGAAGTCTTTCCTCATGTATGCCGTTTTCTTAAAATTGCTTTTTCGGCATTGGAAAAGAAAAATTAGATCTATATTTATACTTTCTTCCCCTGAAAATACGATCAAGGGCGTGTCCTCACATCCAAGGTCACTATTAAAATCTATCAGAATCCTTTGTGGAATAAAGAGGGATCAATCTACTACGAGAAAACATTATAACAATAATCTCCAAAAATTCATATATGTCAGGCCTGATTATTTTCCGGGTTGAGAACTTGAGTTGAAAAGTAAATTCATGTACGAGAAAACATTATAACAATATATATTATATATATTAAATTTAAATCTTTATGTGAGAAAACACTGTAGTAAAAAATTTAAATTGTTAAATGAATGAGGAGGTCATATACAAAATTTCACCACCAATAAGTTGGTGTAACGATAAAGATATTTTCATTATTTTCTAGTTCTCCTCATAGGATGCTTTTAGGTTTGAACCATGATAGCTCCAATATAAAAGGTATTGTCTAGTAAAAAATCTATATGGCGTTAAACATATGGTGGTTTGCATGGAACCAATCCCATCGTTTTAGTTGAGTTAGATCATGCCCTTTCCGTTCATTTGAAGGCGCTAAGATTTGTTTTATAAGAGAGATAAGATGACACTAATGATTTTTTTTTTTTTTTTTGTAATTTAAAAACTACACGATGTCATTATTTCATAGCTTGTAAAAACAAAATGGAAAGAAATTATATAAGGGATAGAAAATAAGAATGATGAAAAAGAAAATAGTTTTTAGGGACAACGATCAATTATAACTACTTTTTAATAGAATGTGACCAAAAAAAGTATTTACATGTTGAGAAATGAGTTATAATTTTGAGATAAAAAGTGTCACCTCAATCCAATAAAGAGCTAATAAACATTTAGCCGGCCCCGTTCATTTCGCTGATTCGAGTTTAGAGTTCGAGTTTTGCTATAGTAAAAAGCTCTCACAAATAATCACATATAACTTTTTTGCTACAGTAATAAACTCTCACATAAAATCACATCTCAATTCAAATTAAAAACTCGAATTAACGAAATGAACGGGATCGTACCTCCTCTTTAACAAACGATTCGAGAATAAGTCCAATACCGCTAAGTACCCTTCCATGGGGTCCCCAAAAGTGTGAATCATATGATTCTTGTGAATTTATGCATAGGCCACCTAAATTATTGCTTAATCCAAGATAGTACCGCAACCTGCAAATCCGTACCAATAATATTAGCGGCTAAAATTGTTATTGTACCAGTTGCGTAATTAACTCTTCAAATAGGGGGGTCCAAAACCTATAGGCCTATATATATAGGCCAAATCTTGTCATTTTTTCTATCGGCATATGCCTAGATCTTGTTTGTCTCCTAAGAAAAGGAAAGGAAAAAAACAAGAGGAGAACAAGATTCTTCCACGTTCAAAACATTGTCTTAAGGACTCCGGTGCCTAACCAAATTGATTGCTGTGTTGACGGTGGGCCGAGGGGACAGCTGCCCCTAGAGGACTCATGGAAACTGCCATTAAAAAAAATATATACTAGGTTGATTTTTGTCATTTTCCAAAAAAATAAAAATATTTAATAAGAGCGTAAAATTTGATTAAAACCCATATGAATAGATTTATAAGGATTTATTTCGATTTTGAATTTAAGTAAACACATTAATAACATTTTGTAGTGACTTGGATTTCAATTGTCGGAATTTAGTTTTTTCTTTCATAGACTTTCCCACACACTTTGATTAGCGCACCAATAATGTGTTTACTTATGCGTAATCGAAATTTGTAAGGTGGACAAGGTTTGAAGAAGACAAAATTCAGAGTGAGGATAAAATTCAAATTTTGCAAACAAATCAAGGGTGAAATAGTAATTTCATATCACTATTAGGATTGAGAGTCATATTCCATTAAGGGCTCGAATGGTTGTTCAACTCTATTCCTCAATTCCAAGTTGGTGTAGGGCACACACAATGTCATTCTCATTCTAGGGCTTTTTAGCGAAGTGCCACAAAATTAAGACCTTATTTAGTTCAACAACTCAAATTGTTAATTTGGATTGAGTTGTGGTGATTTTAATTGTGATTCAAAATGTTGTTTAGATACATAAATAAATTGTAATTTAAACTGGGAATAAAATCTGAACTGCGTTTGGATAAAGTGTTGAAAACTGTCATTAGAATTTTGTAACAAATCTTATAAAATCTCATTGTAAATGAGGTTAAAACAATATGCAATATAGATGGGGATTTGTTCATCTCTTCAATATGAACATAAAAGAAAAAAAAAATCATCACAATTGGAGTTGAAATTAAAAAGTTATAAAAAATTTAAGCTTAAAGTTAAAGAGAGAGAAAAAACAAAAAATAATTCCTTTTGAATTGTTGTCAACAATTCAGATTGTCAATTTTAAGAAAATTCTAAAATCAACCATTTAAATCTTTATTAATGGTTTGACTGATCTCTTTTTATTTTTAAAATAAACACTAATTTAAACCTTTAAATACGATTCGAATTAAAGTGTTTGATTTAAATAGTTGAACCAAACAAGGGCTAAGAAATTTATACATATCTTTGTCATAAGAGAAAAACTTTTAAAGAGAATGTAACGCCAATACATTTAAAATGCCAAATACATCCCTGATACGGTCATACTAAGATACTACACTAGGAGGTATTTGTTGTATTAATTAAGGGGTTGTTCTTTTACAACAAAACTTAAAAAAAGTTTAAACTCAAGTTACAACTTTATTCAAGTTCACGTTTTTTTAAGTTCTAATTTTATTCAACTTTACTCAACTTTATTCAAGTTACAACTTTAACTCAAATTCAACTCAAAAACTATACTCAAATTACACTCTAAAAGAACAACCCCTAAGTTTCAATCAATTGTGATTGCCGAATGGTGACCGTTAATATCTTACCAAGATACTTTTTAGTCGTTAGCTGGAGCTTGAAATTTTTTTTAGTACGGTACTTTACGGTCGCCGATCGAAGGCCGTTAGTATTCTTATCTTATCATGATACTAAGGTTCCGTTTATTTCACCAATTTAATTTTAGAATTTGAGTTTTGTTACTGTAAAAAGCTTTAAGAAACAGTCACATCTAACTTTTTTACTACAGTAAAAAACTCTCAAATAAAGTCACATCTCAACTCAAATTAAAAACTCAAATTAACGAACTAAACGAACCTTTAGTTCCATAACTTAGCAGCCGTTGATCGTGTTATTGTCAGTTTTCTAACTCATTAAAAAAATAAAAAAATACACAAGGTCGCCAAAATATATATATTTCTTCAATAACATAAGAATAAAAAACACACACAAATTCAATCTAAAATGCCTAAAATCATGACAAAATATCCAATCTATGGTGGCTAACCTTATCGCTGATCTAGCAAGCATTAGCGGTGCTACAAGTAGGTCTCTCCATTGGAGTCAACATGTAGAGATGCAATAGCGGGCCGGCCCGGCCCATTCTCTTATAAAAGTTTGAATAGTTAATGGAAATATGAAAAACGATATTTTATTTACGATTATTTCATTAAAAACCTTTTCAAGGAAACCCCAGTGGGACAAAATCTTGGTAAGAAAAAAAGAGTACAATTAATATAATTATACATTAGATGTTTACAAAATTACTAAAAAGTAAGAAAAAACATAAAAAAAAATAAATATTGTTCATAATTACAATGTATTATTTTCAATGGAAGTATAAAAAATGTCCAAATTTTCAAAGTCATCAACAAATGAGAAGTTGGCCCATTGTGGGCCTATATGTGCCTTACACGGGCCGGCCCATTATGGGCCTAGACGGGCAGGCCCAACCCAGCTTGTCTCATTATTTTTCATGGGTTGTGTCGGGCCGGCCCATGGGCCGACATATGTTGGCCCAGCCCAGCCCACCAATATTTATTGATTGGACCGTGCATTGAACAGTGAAGGGTCGTGCCAGCTTGGCCTATCACTGTGTCAAGATGGGCCTGGGTCGGCCCACAGACCCCAACCCATTGTTGCATCTCTATCAACATGAGCTTTTTCTGGTTCAACGATTGGAGAGGAACTTATTTTATTTTATTTTTATCTTCTTTGGGTTGAATTGTTGCACTTGTGGGAGGAAGAGGAGAAAAATGGTTTTCAATAAGGGTGATAAAAAAACCCGACAATCCGACGAATCCGATTAACCCACCAAATTCAACCTATTTTAACAAGAATCTGACCAACCTGATTAAAAGATCAACCCAACCTGACTATTAATTGGATGAGTTTGGGTTGAGTTTTTCTTAATCCAAATTAAGCCGAATCCACCCAATCTATATGTTTATATAAATAAATAGTTTCCTACCTCATAATATATAGTTTTTATCTTATATTTTATATTATTTACTTGAGAATAACTTATATGATAATTTTGGAGTTTTATAAGGCTAATATTGTGATGAAAGTTAGCTTTCTTTTTATACATTTTTTATTTTGAGTTGAATGATTAGCTTCATTTATTTTTTTATTTTTTTATTATGTTCAACCCGATCAACCCACTTAAAGTTTAATTGAGTGGGTTGATTTTAAATTTTAAATTAATTAGATAAGTTATATTTAAATCAACCCATCAAAACTTAATTGAATGGGTTGAAAAATCTCAAAACATCATCCAATGCACCCGATGTTGTCCCCTACTTTTTAGACATCTTTTGTTTTTAAAATCACGGCATGCATTGCAAAATGCAAACTCGATCTGCATTGTAAAAATATGGGTTTATATACATAAGTGTCCATTTAGATGTAAAAATGTCTACTATTCTATTTATCTATAAAAGTGTCCATCGTCCTGTATAGAAAAATAATATTATCCTTATATAAAGAAAAAGGGCCAGAAAATAATGAAACACAAAAAAGGAAAATTTTGAAATTCAAATCTTAAATTGAAATCTGGAAATAACATTTAATGAAACGAATTATATTCAGTATATGGAAACTTTTTCAAACCAAAAATAATAAAAGCACCTAAAAACCGGTTGCAAAAACGACGATTACCCAATTTTCATTCCAGAAAATTTGAACGCCCTATCAATCATTGCCGTTCAAAATCTCTAAAAAATGCACCTATACGTCGGAAATTTATATTTTCTTTATCATGAATTCTTAAAAATCCCAATGATGAAAGTAATCTTGAATTACACTAAGAATGATAATAACAAAAACATGTCACGATTCCTTAAAAAAAAAAACAAAAAAAAAGGAGTCATTATAATTATTAACATAACACGCGTGAAAATAATATTTTCTTTATCATAAATTTTTAAAAATAATGGTAGTGAAAGTACTCTTTTAACTATTCTAAAAATGAAAAGAACAAAAACATACGAGGATTGATACCCGCAATATAACAATGGCATGTTTATCTACGCGTAATCAGAATGAGCATGAATCGGAGTGGGCAGGATTCAGAGTGAGGAATCAGAGTCATAATAAGCTGTTTACTTAGTGATAGGATTCGGAATCGGAGTCATTCTAAATCTTATTTATACGTTTACTTACACCCAGAATTAGAATAAAAAAGTGTAAAAGTATTAATATACCCTTTAAATCAATTTGATATTTTCAATTTAAAAAATATATTGTGTACTTATTATATTAAAATTAATCATAATTAAAATATTTAGTGTAATAATTGAGTTCTAAAATAATAAATATAAATTGTACAACTATTTAAAATATAAAAATAAATTTTAAAAAAATTTAAATAAAAATAAAAAATAGTGTTAAAAAATAAAATACATTATTAATTTATTAAAAAATAAAGTACATATTTATTATATTAAAGTTAACAATAATTATGCTAATATTATAATATTAGACAAATAAAATAATAAATATATGTTGCATTTATTATTTTTTTAATTTTAATTTGATTATAAGTAAAATAAGGGTATAATAGTAAATTGATATTCATATTAGGAATGAGAGTCTCAATCACAAGGGGGGCATGGGAATGCCAATCCCATTCCTCAATCCCAAATTTGAGTGAGACCCACCAATCTCACTCTCATTTCAGGATAAAAAAGAGCAAGTAAACATGAGATTAACTCTCATTCCCCACTTCCATTCTTCAATCCTGATAAGTAAACATGCCACAAATCTCAATGGCAGTAAGTTGTAGAAAACATATCATGTTTAAAATTAATATTTTCTTTATCATAAATTCTTAAGAATTATAATAATGAAAGTATTTTTTTGAACGACACTAACAATGAAAAGGACAATAACATATTAGGACTAACAAAAAAAAAAGGGTTAGGAATCATCATAAATATGAACATTCCATTCGTGAAATTAGGTTGCGTTTGGTATGAGTGTTTTAAAACTGGAACTATGATTCTGGTTCAAATTTTTATTTGTTTGTAAAAAGTAAAAAATGGTTCATGAAAACTAGTGTTTAGTTTAAATGGTTTTGGTTTATGTTTTAAATCATGATGTGATGTTTTAAATCAGAACCACCCAAAAAAATAAAACCACCTCCCCCTTGATTTTAGATGGTTCAAATCTCTAGTTCTGATTCCGGTTCCAGAACTATAGTTTGGACCCCAAATTCAAATCATAAATCATGGTTTTAATTCTAAAACTAAAACAACTCTGATTTGAACCATCATACCAAACGCAACTTAATATTTTATTTATCGTAAATTCCTAAAGATTATAGTAAAGAAAGTATTCTTGAACTACACTAACATAACGACGTAGAAAAACTAAAAAAATAAAATATTCGAACCTTAAAAAACAGAGAAATTGATTAATGTCTTGAACCAAACCAGGCTGTATAAGTATGACTAAAGAAACAAAAACGTTAATAAACCAAACGTTCATAATTCAACCTCAGCAGCAAATGTAAACCCAATGATATTCAAGAAAACAAAACAGAAAAGAAAGCAAGCAAACAAAGCAAATGTACTCAGCAACGACAAATGATTAAAAAAAAAAAGTAAAGGGAAAAACTTATAATTGAAAAACCATATCAAAATTACATTAATGTATTGATAACAGAAAATTAAACACCCTGAAAGTCAACCTTTTATGTAATCTGGGAGAAAATCTTAATATTATTTAGGGACAAAGAAAAAAATTATATAAAAACGTGCCCAGAATATTCTATGAGGGTAAATCTGAAATTAAAAAATGCCTATTAATCACGAGTGGATATTTTTGTAATATTGTATAATAGTAGATATTTTTAGATCGAGGCATTCCATAATAGACGTTTTATGTAATTACTTTTAAAAAGGTGTATTAAACGTAACTATCTCTTCGTTTTAAGATAAGAAGTAGATAATTAGTAAACATGAGACAGACACGATGACAAGTAAACATGATTTATAACTTTTCAAGTAAACATGAGAAATTATTAATCATGTAATTGAAATATATAAAAAAAAATTTATAATATTTTTTCAAATAGTAGAGATTAATTAACAACTATTACGCAATTATGTAGTATAAACTTGACAATTATTATGATGATAAATATGTAGTTATGTAGTATAAAATATGAAAATTTTTATAACAGTAATTATATTATTTTTAGAATACTCCAAAAAAAGTACTATATTCAACTTTAGTTTATAAATATTTGATGTAGCATAATTTTTACAGTCACAAATGAGCACATTAAGTCAAGAGAATTTTATGTTCTATGTCTTCAAAATATAATAGCTTTCCATTTATACCGTCTTTGTTGAGAAATAAGCCAGATTAAGAGAGTAATAAAAAAATTAGAGAAAAATATTGAATTTGCTTATAAAAATGCATGCGTCGATATTTTTTACTTTATTCTTGATTAATACCCTTTTATTAATATAGTTATTTGATTAAAATGATTATTAATCAATAATAAAAGATACAAATCATGACTAATACAATTTTAAAAGTTATTTATGAAGATTTCTCTAATAATAAATAGGCCAAAGTTTTAAAGCAGATAGTCAATAGGTCATTTAATTTTAAATCGGATTTATAACAATATCAAATGCCAAAAAATTCCTAATTAAATAAAACACATTTAACTTTTATTACCTACTTTCTCTCTCCAATCGAAACGTAACATCCGTTCTCCCTCCCTCTCTTTGAAGAAAACCGTTTGGATTCACCGTCGTTGTAACATTCATCTTTGAAGCCGAGTGAGTTGACATTGCGACGAAGAAGGTGACATCGATGGATATCGACATTAGATCTTAAACTGAACGGATCTTAAAAATAAAGATGGCGTGTTGATTTTCGAATGTATAGTAAATATGTTATTTTATTTGAGAAAATTACTTAATTTATTTTTAGAGTGTATGCGTTTAATAACTTTTAACTAATATAATTATTTAACTAAAAATAATATTAATTAAAAATAAGAGATAAAAGTCTCATGAGTATTCTTCTATTTATATTCGAAGGTTTCAAATTCACTTTCAAATGTCGGCTATTTCTTACCATTTCCTGGAATATTTCTCCCAGAAGGCAAAAAGTCCATAATCAGCTGAGGCCCAATGCTGAGCCCGTCACGTGCGCCAGGGTTTTAGTCGAAAACTCCTCCGGCCCAATGCTGACGCTCGCACGTGAGCTAGGGCTTTAGCCAAAAACTCCTCCTTCCTCTAAAACCCTCGTCTTCCTTCGCCTTTGCAGTCTTCCAATAATTCAGAACCATTTCCATGGAAATGACAAAACCCTGAAAAGAAAAAACCCATTTCCACACCAGAATCCATTTTCACCATGAGATACCTTTCTCCCAAACTCCCCTCCCTTCCATGGCCGTCGTCGTCGTCGTCGTCTCGTCTTCTTCTCCTTCGGGTGTCTCATTTCTCCTCCTCCGCTTCGTCGTCGTCGTCCTCCTCCAATTCCTACTTCTCTTCGAGGCGGAAGGAAGACGAGTCTCGGAACGTCAAGGTTTCGGTGTGGTGGGACTTCGAGAACTGCAATGTGCCCTCCGGAATCAACGTCTTCAGAATCGCCCCCACCATCACGGCCGCCATCAGAGCCAACGGCATGAAGGGGCCCATCGAGATCACCGCCTTCGGCGACATGTTGCAGCTCTCCAAATCCAAGCAGGAGGCCTTGTCTTCCACCGGGATCAATCTCAACCACATTCCCCGCGGTCTGCTCCATTTCAATTTTAGAATTTTGAAAAATTCATTGTGGTTATTAGTTTGTCAATTTTCATTTTTCGTGTTCATTGTTTGTGGAAAGCAACCAGTCTGTCTTTGAACTGGACCCACCATCCTACTGGAAGAGAATTGGGTCAGGTTTTTCCGGTTCCATTAGGATACGTCCGAATGGGATTGGGGCGGGATGAAACCAGTGATTCCTCTTTCTATTTGGGCAAAAGAGAATGCCTTTGGAATTTTTATAGTAAAAAAAAAACTTTTATGAGGTATACAATCAACCAAAGTGGGGTTTTATTATTATTGTTATCGTTTACTAGATATAGTGATTTAGGGCTTAAAGTCAGATTATGTGTCAATTTCTTTTGTATTACTTCACTAAATGAAGGTTAAAGATTTGTCCCAAATTTATTATGGGGTCTGCTTATCGATCCCAAATTTGCTCGATTTATCTTTGTACGAGTAGAATCGTATTCGTAGATAGTAATTTAGTATATGTGGGGGAGTACTCTTGGAGTTTTGGTTACTGACTTGAACGATGTAGCTGAACTGCTGAAATAAATATTGATGTATGCACTGTGATTGTCGTTTAGAAACTTTGACATGAGTTGGAAGTTTGTTAATATATGGTAGGGACTTACATTTGAGTGTGTTGGTGTTATGTAGTTGGGATGACTGCAATCACATAGTTGGTGTTTAAAAAAGAATTTTGTAAGTAAAGATCATGCTTGTGTTGACCGCGTGCTATGTGAGAATGGACATCATCGAAAGGAAACACCACAAGACCTTGACTGGCGTGAGATGAAAAAGAACTAGGACTACATTTTATAACGTTCAAACTGGAGAGGAATAGCAAACACATATATCACGGTTTTGTAAATTCTAGCTTCCTTCTCTTTTAGAATTTTACAAGCTACTTTTTTATCATAAAAAATTTGGAGAAAGCAACTTCATTTTCTAGTTTGGTTCTAGTTTTCGAAGCTAATTTTGCAATTCACTGTGTATGTATTTGCATTTGGCAGTTAAAGCCAAAATAATTATCAACAGGATTCAATCAAACAAGAGCGCATATTATTCTAAATTTTTATTTCGGGTGTGCCTAACCAGTTCTGTTTATGCATGTTCTGTTTGATGCAGGTGGAAAGAACAGTGCCGATAGATGTCTTCTTATAAATCTTATGCTTTGGGTATCTCAAAATCCTCCACCAGCACATCTTTTTTTGATTTCTGGCGACAAGGATTTTGCTACCATTTTACACCGTTTAAGAATGAGCAACTATAATATATTGCTAGCAGGTCCGGAACATACTCATGGCGTCCTTTCTAGTGCTGCAAGCATCATGTGGTATTGGAATGATTTGCTTCGCGGCGAGAACCTTGATGGAAAATACTTTAACCAGCCACCAGATGGTCCTTATGGTTCTTGGTATGGCCATTATAAAGTGCCTCTTCTAGACCCTTTTCCAGATCCTGAGCAATCAGAGGAATCATCTGATTCAGATGATAAGCTTCATCCAGTTCCAAGGGATCTTTTAAAGCGTATTCGTCAGATATTGAAATCACACCCCAAAGGACTCCTTATGAGTGAGCTGCGCAATAAGTTAGAGAGAAGTGGTTTTAGTTTAGATAAAGAATATTATGGATATAAAAAGTTTCTCCCCTTTCTTGCGGCACAAGAAGACATTCTTAAAGTTAAGCAAGGAAATCATGGTCAATTCATTGTTTATGGCGTCTATCAAAAAGTTCCTGAAGCTTTTGAGGGAAACGAAGGTATGTACTCTGTACCTGATAGTGACAATGAAAATGAGGATGCCAATGCACCTTCCAAGTTAAGTTGTGATGAACGCTCTTTACAAAGATCCCCTGAGAAGCGGTCAATAAGTCCTTCCTCAGACCAAAATGAGGTGGACATCTTGGGAAAGGCATATCAGCCTTCTCCCCTTGACGGGAATGTCACCAAAGCCGTTAATGCAACAGAAGCTGACAGTTCGTTGCCTCCTAGAGATGAAAAGATTGTTGAAACCATTAATCCACCAGAATCTGATGGTCAGTTTCCTCCTGGAGATGAGAAGATTGTTGAAATGGCTGATGCACCAGAATCTGATGGTCATCCGCCTGCTCTAGTGGAAGAAGACTCTACTTCTGACGCTGGATTTTTCAGAAGAATGTGGAGACAATGGTTTCAAAGTAAAAGCGGTGATTTTGATGTCAAGAGTTGCAAAGATCAAGAAAAATATGGTACATCTGCCAGTGGTTCTGAGAAGGAAAGTGACACCGCTTTAGAGAAACACTTTACTTCTAAAGATAGCTCTGCAAAGGGAACTGATGAGGACAAGGATTCAAAATCACCAGTTGGTTTTGTTGATTTGGAACATTCTACATCACATTCTACGTCCAATGAGCCGGTCCTTGATAGGGGAACCGGCACAAGTCCAGCATTTCTAGATCGAATACGAAATTGGTGCCAATTTTGGAAAAGTACCTCGGACTTTGACAAACCAAGTGATCTTTCCTCTGATAAACCCAACGTGATCATTACTGATTCTGGAAAGGAGCTTTTCTCAAAAGATTCGTTTTGGAACAGTATGAAATCTTTTGTGCAGACACCTGAAGGGTCACTTCTTGTCTCTGAATCAAAAGCCAGGTGATTCCACCTTTGTGATTCTTATATTTCAACTTGTCTGGTGGTATTTCTTATGTGCTCAAGTCTCTACTGTCTTGTCTAAAACTTGCATTCATATTTTTTTTAGTCAGGACAATGGTTTCCAGTCAAAATTTTTTGATGTCTTTATAAGCTTAAAAATTATCCATAATGCTACCCAGCCAAATAGACTTCAAACATTAAAGAAAATCAAAATAGTTTAACTAGTTAATATACAAGGGAAAAGAAAACTCAAATATCCGTTGATTATGTAACCAAAAGTCTAGGTGCCGTTGCAATGCGCTAGAGTCAGATTTGATTGCATGGACATGGAATTGAATTCTGCACTAGGTTTACCGTATGAAAGGAATTAGAGCCAAATAAAAGGATGCATAAGAGAAAAAATTATTCATATATTTTTCTAAGAGATTAAAACTTATAGATCATTTATAATGGCACCCGTAAAACCTTTGAAGTACTTTGCACACTTCTGCTTTCTTTCTTTCTTTCTTTCTTTCTTTTTTTTTTGATAGTTATAACAGAAGCTGATGCCTTAAATTTTGTTATGGTAGTATCATTCCAAACATGATTTCAATGTTGTTAAATAAGTTGCAAGCTATTATATCAATTGTAACTAAAGAGAACCAGCTGTCAATGCTTTGTCTCAGGGAACAGATGGCTCGCGATCTTCAAAGTAAAGGACCTGAATGTCTTCAATCTCTCGGGGAAAACGATCTCCTCCACTTAGTTGATTTACTTATATCAGAGAAGAAGTGGGTAGAAGAGTGCCCCTCTGAAGTTTTCCCTTTCAAACTCACTCAGGTCGAAAAGAGTTTGTCTTTAGATCATTCGAAAGGGTTGAGTTCTATTCTTGCAGGCACATCAACATCCACCTCGGAGAGTTTATCCAAGCACGATGGAGAAGGAAAATCTGAGAATGTTTCTCATGTTGAGTCTTCTTCTTTCACCAAACGTAAACTTCCAGTGAAGTCCAGGGACGAGGTATTGGCTGACTGTCAAATGCTTGTAAACGAGATGATGAGAGAGCATCCCGGAGGAATTCTTGTAGGGTTGTTTAGAAAACATTTCCTTCAAAAATATGGATATCATCTTAATCCACAGCAACTTGGTTTTGAAAGGTTGAGATCCCTGTTAAGGACTATGTCTGGCGTGAAACTACAGGGCGGTTATCTCAGTCTTTCGAGTATTACCTCCAACACTGCAAGCTTGGAAGCTACTGTCCCTGATAAGCAAGAAAATATCAGTCATACAGTAGCCTCAGATATTGAATTATCCGGTGAATCAAAGAGTGATGACAGTGATGACTCACTGTGGGAAGAACTAGGGCCCATTGTCTCCCCGAAGTTCAAAATTAAACCGGGATCAGCCAGGAAGAGTGCAGCCAAATCGGCAGACAACCAGAACAATTTTGATTATGAACCTGCCATTTCGGATGATGAATTTTCTGATCCAGGAGAAACATTTCCTGCAAGCGGTGCAGAAGGGAATAGGAAGGGCGGTTCAGAGGAGTCTAGCTCTCTACTTCAAATCCTCGATTCTTGGTACAGCAGCAAGGGCCGCGACAATTGCAAGGACTCAGAGAATGTAGATGGGGCGGTTGCTTTGGGAACAAACACTGCCAAGTTATCTGATTCATTTATTCTTGGTCCCAAGAGTGAGACTTCTTTGAAGAGCCAAGGGAGGAAGCATAGGCCTCAGAAGACATACTCTTTTGTTACAGACCCAGATAGTAAGGACAACAGGGAGAAGCTCGTCGATGGCGTTCTAGAAAATCTAAGAAAATCCAAGGCCATGTGCGAGTAAGAGGGAGGTGGCCATACAAATTATTGTTTCCTATTAATGGCGGGGACCTTGGAATTCAGGTGATTAGTTCCACATTAAAGAAAGTTTATGGTAATTCTAGGAGTTAACATCGTCATTGTTGTGAGGTTTAGGTTTACATTGATGCCATTTTTGTTACTCGTATCATTATGGAATTAGGAATTCCAAATATGGAAAACTAAAGGTGGATAGAGAGGAAAAAAAAAGATGCGAATCTCTAAATTTAAGGATGCATCCTTAGATATATAAGTTCGAATTTTGGAATGAAGTAATATTCCAAACGAGCAAGTAATATTATTCTTACTCATCCTGGCATTATACTTTATATTTTATTTATGTGAATTCGGGGTGGGAGATTTGAACTCTACCCCTAAAGCGTAGTGAGGTGTGAATTTACCGTCAAGTTATGGTGGCAACTACTAAAGTTTGCTTAATTTGTAGATATGCCATTGGTATAGAAAAATGCAATATTAGCAAGGATAATTACAAAAATCACTAAAGTTTGCTTAATTTGTAGATATGCCATTGGTATAGAAAAATGCAATATTAGCAAGGATAATTACAAAAATCATCCTTGTATCTGATATTTGTATAAACAATCTACTATTGAAAACGACATCCACATCCTTTAGGTTCCGCCCGCCCACCCCCACCATGACCACTACCAAAATCACGTTTGATGACTTGTGTTTTCAAAAGCATTCATCAAATTTAAGTGAAAAGGGACTTTTAACATGTAAAAGAAGTTACTAACAACTATTAAAATGGATAATATAATAATTAGACAAATAACTGTGATATATCTTTTTCAAGTTTCCAACTCTTCATCTTATTAAATAGCGTAAATGGATTACTACTATACTTCAAAAAAATAAAATAAAATAAATGGATTACTATGGCCGTGTTTAGAATTGATCTTGTTTTTATTTTTCATATTTTTTGAGAAAGAAAAAATGAAAACGTTTTCAAAACGGCGTTTGGCACAATAAAAACAAAAAATAGAAATGAAAACGATTTTTTAGTTTAGTGTAAAATGAGAGAGAAATGAAAAATGATTTTTAGTCGCTTTTCATTTTTTATTTTCGTTTTCTCATCTCTTGAACAAAGAGAGAAAAAGAGACATTAATGTGTTTTTTTACACTAAAAATAATCTCTTGATAAAACTAACAAACGTATTTTTAAAAATAAATATTCCTTTTGACTCTCTCAATCATAATTCTTTTCTATCCTTTGTATTTCCCATCCCACTCTCTCAATCATAATTATTCTACATTCCTTCTACCAAATGGGGCTTAGAGACGAAAATATTCCTTTGGATTTGATTACTTTGATTTGTTTAGAAGGAAAAAAGAAAAAAATAGAAAAAGGCTTAGAAGGGCAGTTAGGGGATTGGAAAGTGTTTCTCCATTTTTTTTCTCCAAGTTAACAGATCAGATTGAAAATAAAATTTAAGATGTCAAATCTAATAAGATGGGACTTAGTTTCCTAAAATAGCGGATGGGTTTTTGTAATTATCTCATATTAATATTACTCGATCTAGTAAACTATTGATACTCTTGGTTGAGTATTGCAATAGTGTACTTTCTTCTTTTTTTTTTTTGTTTTTTTTTTGTTTTGAAAATGAAGTTTTATTTAAAATTTAAAGAATGCTGCCTAAAAGTTTGGGATGATTTATTTATTTAACCACAGTGAAGATACAAGTTCCCAATTTCTGTGCGGAAACAAGATCTTCAATTTTCTTTTTTTTTCCCCCCAAAGTTGGATGGCTGTGAATCTAATTTCAATATTACGTTTGGTTCATAGATTAAAATCATGATATTAGAATTATTTTTGATTTACGTGTATTTTTTATGAGAAAAAATACTGTATCGAATCATGAACCATGATTCAAATCATGGTATGAATCTTCTTACCAAACGTCGAGTTTGGCTTTTTCTCAATTTAGCAGAAAAAATTACTACTTCATTGGAGAGCAACTTTACAAAAAAAGATCCCTAAAAAAAAAAAAAAAACTTTGGACAATAAGAGAGTTTTGTCCGTATTGTTTTTTAATTTTATCATTTTTTTTCACTTTTCTGCATAAGAGGCAATAAATTATTGTCGTATTTTTATTATAACATTAAAGTTTAATAAAAATAAATAAACAATTCTCCCATTTAAAAAAAAATCATTTGGTTAATTTGATTGATTTATTTATTTTCATATCTAAATCTAAGGCCTCATTCACTTCGTAGATTTGAGTTTTCAATTCTAACTGAGATGTGACATTTTTTTTAGAGCTTTTCACGGTAACAGAAAAAGTTAAATGTGACATTTTCTGAGAGTTTTTAACTATAAAAACTTAGAATTAAAAACTCAAATCGGTGAAATGAACGAGACCTAAATATTCTTCTTATGTTTTCAAAGGATTAAGCCATGAAAGAGCCTGCAGGACATCAAATATCATTAACGATAATTTTGAAATATTGACGAATGTTAATATCATGAAATAAAAAATAATTTTTAAATTTTCTTTTACGAGAACAAGGAATACTGTTTTGTATTAACCTGAATGTAGGAACAAATTTTAGTCTTCTTTTAGGGGGAAAACAAAACCTTAAATAGACATTCTATTTTTTTCTGTTTAATTTTGAAAACTGCATTTTTTATTTTTCTATTAGGGCTCCGCGTTGAGTAAATGAACGTCATTTCACTAAAATTTAGTTGATAAATAATAACATCCTCATTTGGGGAATTATCATTCCGGTACCTTATAGTTTAGTACATTACTAAATTGGTATTTCGTTTGGGAAATTCTGTTAATGAAATAAATCTCATCCAAGTACCATGAGCTCTTTCTTTGAGCATGAAATGATGTTTTTGTCTCCCTCAAAAAAGGAAAAAAAAAAAAAAATTTGATGGTTTTGTCCTTTCCAAAATATAATCTTCAAGAAAACAAGATTTTTGCCCTTTTTTTAAATTTGAGATCTGGTTTTTTATTTTTATTTTTTAAAAATTTGCTGAACAAATTAAATTAGATATATAGAATTGTCAATTCATGTCTCAAAAATAGACCTAGGATGCAACATGGTATTCTTTTTTTTTATTTATTTTTTATTTTTTTATAACAAGGTACCCAAATTAAATTCGTTGAACATCAGTGATCAGAGAATATTAACTTGATCAAATCAACATTTACAGGGCAGTGGAATGATATTTTCTCCATTTCCCAAAATAAGAAGGAAAAATTGAAAAGACAACATAAGTGGTGGTCCCAAACTTATCCTAACGTTTAAGTAAAATAAATAAATAAACAAAAGTCAGATACGTGCACCTGTACATGTTGCGAGAAGCTCACTAGCTCAATTGAGCTTTTTTCCTTTTTATTTAGACCCACTACTTGTATTTAAAAATGAGTTAAATTCATAGATATTTTCTGAACTTTTTTCTCTTTTTATAATTAATCTTTATAATCAATTTTTCATATAAATAATCTCTGAACTCTAAAAATATTATAAATAGTTTTTCTGTTAAATTTTAGATGAAAACATTTAATTTTGTTTCATAAAAAATTCCTAAACTATTTTTTCTCTTTAAAAATAATTTCTACGTTAAAGAGAAACAATAACTATGATAGAAATCAAAATTGCAAATCCTTCTCAAAGGTTCAAAATCCACTAACCAGAAAAAAAAATTTCCCCTAAGATCTAGAAAAAAAATAATAATAATAATAAACCCAAAATTTTTCAAATCCCCTCTCCCTCAAGATTTTTTTTTTTTTCAAATCTACCAACCCTCCCCTAGCCTCGTGCTCGTCAGCCCCTCCCCATTCCATCTGCTTGTCACCTCCGTTGCTTCCCTTCCCTTCCCTTGCCGCTCACACGCAACCCAGCGCCGCCGCTCCTTCCCTCTCCAGCCTCATTTGACTCCGATGAGGCTTTTAGATTCGAACTTAAGAGGGTTTCGCATCTTGAAATGACACGTTTCGACTTCATTGACGGCAATTCAACCAGCGCTTAAGGTTTGGACGCTTGCTGTAGAATTGAACTTGCATTTGTTGCTCTTTGAATAATTTGTGTTTTTGCACTAAGGAGAAATTTGTGTGTTGTTGAACTTTTAAATTTAATTTCTTTATATTCATATTCTTAGCGGGGAAGATGACGACATGTGTTGTTACTCTTTAGAAATTTTCATTTTTTTATTTTTTATTTGACTTTTTTAGTTTTTAGTTCTTTTTTTATTTTATAATTTTTTAGATATTATGTTTTTTTTAATTTAGAGATTAAATTTATTAGGGAGAAAATAATTTAAAGACCTTTTATGAGACAATTAATAATTTCTATCTAAAATTTAACATAATGACTATTTATGACACTTTTAAAATTTAAAGACTGTTCATAAAAAAATTGACTACAAAAACTACTTGTAGAAAGAGAAAAATTCAGAGACTACCAACAAATTTAACTCTTTAAAAAATTGATGGTTAAAATTTAGAAGAAAAGAAAAATCATGGAAATTGTTGACTTCACGCTTTCCCAAAGGCCCACCAAAAGTTGGAAAAAGAATGGGAAATATAATAGAGATTTTTTTTTTTTGCTAGAAAAATATTATAATGGAGATTTTTGCTGAATAATGGAGATTAAAAACACTACAAAACTCCAGCAAAACACCATTATCAATTGCCACCAACCAAACCACACCTTCCATTCAAGCAAAGCCCCAACGGCCCCACACCCACCAGCCCATGGGCCCATTACAATCCCTTCACCCTTGAACTGCGTTGAGCTGAAAGAGAAACAGACACGTCTTGTTTGTCTTGACTCTTATCCGAATCCCAAATGCAAAATTCTTTTCATTTCCTAAATTAACCCCCAAAGGTATCACCGAAAGACATATATGCCCTCATCTTTCCAATTCATCAGTCCACATATGTACATGTTGAAGTAGAATTGAGCAAATTTCGTATTTCCTTATTAAAAAAAAAAAAAAACTAAAAACAAAAAAAGGGGCGCAAAAACAGGAGTCCATTTTTTTTTGGCTAAAAAAAAATGTCAACTAGAAAAGGATTTAACGGGTTTGAGTTTTTTCCTTTTCCAAATGTCCTTTTACAGACCCAAAAAAGCCTTCTTTTCTGCTCCAAATTTTGAAGGAAATAACCAGAATCGCCATTCACCAGTGTCTTCCGAGAGAACCACCTCCTCCACCCTTGTTCTTAGGGAAGAAAGCATTTTTTGCCTTTGGTTTTGGGATCTCATGGATGTCCATCACTTGGATAGTTCTTTGCTTTTTAGCTTCAATAACAAAGCACAAAGCAAAAAAAAAAATACCAACAATCAGTATAAGTCCAAACGTAACATAGCTTAAATAACAAGAAATTAGTGTAAACTGGAAAAGACCAAAGAAAATGGCGAACCATTTTCAGCTTCTTTGTAATTTTCTTGAAGCCGTTTTCTTGCGGAAGCCAGCTTTTCCGCGTCAAAGCTGCCCTCCCTTTGTTCCCTCTGTCTCTGCAAAAGTGTCAACAAAATTAACTCAGAATATTATCAAAGTGGATCATTTACTGCCACTTTTCACTTAAAAGAACTTCACATTGTGCAGCATCTGAGGGGAACTTACACCTCTACTCAACTAGGCTAAGGTTTCAAGTAATTGGGCACAGTTGAGTTGGGTTTCTTTCTTTATGTTTTTGGAAGCTATATAAGCCTCAAATTTTTATATTTTCTTCCTCCAATTTTCAGCATCCAACCATAGAGTTAGGGGACTCTAATTTGGAATCCATACATTTTGGGGAGTTGAGTGAGCGGACTGTGGGACTGATGGATTCATTGGTTTCGGCAGAGCTTCTCTCCGAGAAGGAACTGCTTTGGGCTTCTGTTCTGGTTCTGAATTGTTCTTGTCTGACCCAGAACTCCCATCTGCATCGGCAACAAGAATAATTTCAAAAATTCAAAAAAAGAAAGAAGCCCAGATTGGTTAAATTGCAAAACAAGTAGAGTGTCAGAGAAATATGAAAGGAAACTGATTCTAAGTACTCACTGTGTGGATTTGGTGAGTATGCAAAATCAGGAACCTGAGAAGAAAACCAAGCACATAGAATATTTAGCAAGCTAATTGTAGAAAAAACTCAGATTTTCTCAAATGTTGTGCCAGAGAAAAAAAGAATACAATTCAGCTAAGAATTTTGATTTTTTTTCTTTTTTTCCAACCTGGTGATGACCATTTTGGGGAATTTTCTGTTGGGGTGAATCTCCATCTGCAACAAATCAGTATACCAAATTAGAACTTATACAAAACTCCCATGTCAAGGCCAGAAACTCTCAATCTTTCAACTTTTTTCCCCCAAAGGAGAAACTTAAATAGGAAGAATTTTTTGAATGGTACCCATGAGAGAATTTGATGCATGTTCTCCAGGTTGATTCAGTTTCACCCATTCATCCACGGTATCCTTCCATTTCCTGAGAAACAAACAACTTTTTTAATCAGTTCGTTGTCAGAAACAACTAAAGAGAAACTTTCATCTTTCAACAAGTTGAGATCATTCAAAAACCTGACAACTTGCTTCACCAATCGCTTGACTTCGCTCGACGGATGTTTCCTCAACCGATTCACATGTCTCCCAATATCCGTTTCCTACAAATCACAATTCCATATGTGAAAAATTTTCACAATAAAAAAAAAAAACAAGACAATAAAACAAAATTACCTTGAGAGCTTGGAATGTTATATCCATATCAGCAAGACTCTGAAGCAATTCCACCAATGTATCTTCAGACTGCCAAAGAAATTCAAAACGTAAAATCCGAAACGAAAAGGTCAGAAGAGAAAAAGAATAAAAATAAGTAGTAGAAGTAAAACCTGGTCAGAATCTTCAAGTTGCTCCTTGATTTCTAGAATCTTCTTCTGCTCATCGTCGAACAAGCCTCCGTACGGATCTAGCCCCTCGCCGTCGTTATCGCTGTTTTCTCTATCGATCGACTGCGGCGTCGGCGGCGAGACTCTCTCCTTCTCGCCGGCGGTCTTCGCTTCCCGGTCGTAATGGCGAGGACGATGATGATCGGAAGCCGAGGACGAAGAGCTCGCCGCGTAGAGCCGCTCGACGATCCCGTCTCTCCGCTGCCTCAGCTCGCCGCCGTAGTCCATGGACGCGACAGCGATCGCCGTGTCGATGAACGTCCACACGTCCACTCCCGAGCTGTCCAATATCGCGCGGAAATCGTCGTAATCCATTACAAACTCCGAGCTCCAACAATGGCGGACAAAATTTTTCTGATTCGATTTCTGAATCGAAGTCGCTCAAAGTTCGAAATTTAATCTATTCTATGCTCGAACCAAAACCAAATCTGATCCGAATTCCTCTTAGATTCGTCGATTCTGAGATCACCGCAAGATCTAGAAAGCCAAAAAGCGGCGGCTAATCAATGACACAACGAATCAGTTTCGTCATAACCTCAAATTTTGATCAAGGAAGCATAGAAATTAGCGGAAAAAAACCTCAAAAAGCTCAAATGCTAAGATTTCTTCGCACGAAAAGAATGAAACCTCAGATCCGAGTCAATCAAAACATGGAAATTGCGTTGAAATCGGAAGGCGAAGAATGAGAAACTTGTTCAAACTCTTTCTTCGGTTCTTCGTGTTGGTCTTCCGATTGAATCTCCCTCGAATTTTCCAGAAATCGTCACGAACAACAAAGGTTGGTACAATAATACAAAGACAAAACCTTTTTTGGGTTTTCCTTTTCTTTTTCTTTTTCTATATTTTTTTCTAATTTTGATTTTTTTTCTTTTTTTGGGGGGGTTATGCTGAGCGAAGAAGAAGAAGAAAAAGCAGCCACCACGGCCTTTGGTTTTGGTACGAAGCAGGTTTTGGATTGTTGTGGATTATGGGAGGAGAGAGAGAGAGAGCCAAAGAGATAGAGATAGAGAGAGAGAGAGAGCCAAATAGATAGAGATAGAGATAGAGAGAGAGAGAAAATTGAATAAAATAATGGATTACTTTGAATATTTGCATAATTGGTGGGAATATTTTTGTGTGGGTGGGATGATGGGGGAATAATATATTTTCATTGTGCTATCTTCCGATGCCTAAAAGATTTATGACCTAGTATATTTAAATTTTTAATTTTAATTTTATTATAATTAAAATTTTTTATAAAAAGTTAAATTTAATTTTTTTATTATAGTTAAAAATTTTAAAATAAAATTATATTTTAATTTAAATTAAAATTTTAAATCAGTAAAATAAATGAGATTTTTAATTTAAAATTAGTAAATTATACGTGATTAAATTCCGTTTAAAAATGTTGGTTAAGGGTGAAAGTAGATGAGCATCACTTTTAAAAATATTGTCTTTGGACATGTGACTTCCACAGGTAAAAATGATACGAATAAATAATTAGGCGAACATCATTGTTAAAGAATTTGTATTTAAATATAAATATACCACTTTTACATGAGGATTTAAATTTAATTTAAGTGTGAAAATAATATATGTGAACGACCAGACTTTCGGGTGGTATGTGAATTCAATGGTAAATTAGATGAGCATCGCTTTTAAAGAATTGATATTTGATTATATCACTCTTATGAAAAGATTTACGATTTCTCGAATCTGATATGCTTTTCATGTATCAGATAATATCTAACCAATTAAATTGTAATAATTTTTTTTATGTATAATAGTATCTAGCTAATTATGTTGTAATACATAATTTACAAAATTTACTTTTCAACTAATTTTTATGTATATTTTAATATTTATTAAATATTAAATAATGTTTTATAAGAATAATATTAAAGACACTAACTCAAATTTTAAATTTTATATATGATATATGAGTTATCATTTTTACATTAATAGTTATTTAACATATTATCATGTTAATTAATAATAAGATATTATAAAATAATAACTCACATGTCACATCAATTAATATAAGAGTTAAGATTTAAATAGGTCTTTCTATCATTATTCCTTTTTTTAACATGATTGGTTAGATAGTATCTAAAGACATCTTAAAATTTGAGAGAAGATCTTAGCCCGTACTTTTACACTAGAATTAAGATGATGTTTGGTATGAAAATTTATGTCATAGTTTAAATCATAATTCGTGACTCGTTACAATATTTTTTATCATAAAAATACATATAAATTGAGATAAAAATACACATAAATTAAAAATAATTCTGAATTATAATTTTAAATTTATAAATCAAACATCCGTTAAAAGACTAATTATGATCAAAAACAGGTTTGGCGCATTAGGCATTTGTGGAATGGAATCTTTTTTGACTGTCCCATTAAAGCTTTTAGTTAGTTTTTTGCTGTGTTTTGCAGGCAAATGGAGAACGTGGCTTTCTTGACAGGCTAGGGGCCACACATGAAGCTCTAATCCATCTATGATTTAAAAATGGAAAATCCATTAGTGCTACAATGAGGACAAGGATTTGAGGAAAAATCCATTTGTTTGGTTAGAGATTTGTTCTCTGATTCGAATCATGGTTCATGATTTGTTACAGTATTTTTTTTTATAAAAAATAAACGTAAATCAAAAATAATTTTAATCTCATGGTTCGAAAATAGCTCCAATGGTTCTAATCCATTGCACCCTAAAAATTGATAAATACACTCACTAATTAATACTCATTTAAAAAAAGATTTGAAAATTTTATACTTTTATAGATATTACTTTCATAATACCCAATTTAATCATTTCATTCTCCACTTTAACTTTAATCTTAATTTGATTTATGGAAAACTATGCACCATCTTGTGTTTTATATTATTTTGAAACATTTCTATTAATCAGCTTTTTTAGCTAATATTTTTATTTTTGTACAGCGGTTTGCTTGATAATTCTTTTGACTACTAGATTGAGAAGCCTCGTTCACTTCGCTGATTCGAGTTTAGAATTCGAGTTGAGATGTGATTTTATGTGAGAGCTTTATACTGTAGCAAAAAAGTTAGATGTGATTGTTTGTGAGAGCTTTTTACTGTAGAAAAACTTAAATTCTAAACTCGAATCAGCGAAGTGAACGGGACCTCAGGCCGTAAAAACGAATAGAATACCATTACATTTTTTTAAATCATTAGTTTTCGTATACTAGAGTTTTTTTTATCAGCTATTCTTATTTAGAGTTGAGCAAACGACTGAATATGTCATCGATTAAACTTTATTGCTTTTTACTTTTTTGTTAGTATTCTACAAAATTGTTCATAAATTAAATAAGTTTTTTTGGGGAATTAAATAAGTTTTTTAGTTAAATAAAAAGGTTAACTATAATAATAAAAAACAATTTTTTTTTTTTTAAAAACACTTTCTAATTATAGTTATTATTGTGGGTGTATGGTTTTTTTTCATTTATTTGAAAAAGAATACCATTTCTATTTATAGTTAATATGGGGTGTGTTAATAGGTTTTAATGTAATTTTAACGCAGGTAAACTTATAATGAACATAAAGTTTTTGTGTAATCTAGGTTTCGTTCATTTTACTCATTCGAGTTTAGAATTTGAGTTTTACTACAGTAAAAAGCTCTAAAAAACAATCACATCTAATTTTTTACTGTAGTAAAAAACTCTCACATAAAATCACATCTTAACTCGAATTAAAAACTCAAATCAGCGAACTAAACCGGTAGTTTGCATTTTGATTGTAAACATATCTAATGAAGAGAAATAGCTTTGGACGTAATGAGAATAATATCTTCAATTCTATGACGTGGAAAAAAAAATAGACTTGGGCACATGGGTTTTGTACTAATCCGCCAACTACAAGGTCTCTGGATTTACCATTTGTCGAATCTGGTTTTGAACATCAGTCATTTGAGGGGTTTGGATTCAACTTAAGAAAGTCACCCTTTTCCAATGCTCAAGTTAACTAGTAATATTCTTTTATCTTAAAAGGAGAAATTTGTATGGTATGAACTGCTATTATATACTTATTTATGGTTCGTTTAATTCATTGATTCGAGTTGAGATATAATTTTATGTGATAATTTTTTACTGTAATAAAAAAAATTAGATATGACTGTTTTTTAGAGTTTTTTACTGTAGTAAAACTCGAATCGATGAAATGAACGAAACCGTAGTAAGAATTATTATGTTAACAATTTAATTTTTTTTTAATAATCTGATATGTCAATAGGAGGAGGGAGTTTTATATCACAATCTATAAATTTTTAATGTGATCAATCACAGACTACATTGTTAAAAAACTATCTAATAATTAAAATAATAGTTCTTATCAATATGGTAAACTAACAGTTCTCACAAAAAACAAAAAATCCAAAAAAAGAGTAAACTAGATTCATTAAAGAAAAAAGGTAAGCTAGTTAAGAACCAGTCAGAGTTTGAATAATCTTTAGCCATTGGGGGTACCAAGTTGTTGAGTAAGGGACAGGTCTTTCTTTCTTTTCTTTTTCTTTTTTGTTTGACTCGTTAAAAAAAATAATAATAAAAGAACCAGGGAAAAAAAATACAGTGCATAAAACAACCTAATGTTGATGAATGCATTTAAGCCTGTAAATAGGCACATGGATGTAGGCTTGTAGCCAGCTTTGCCTTTTTTTTTTTTTTTTGATGTTTTATTTTTTAAGAATATTTGTATTGCTTACTTATTAATCGTTGAATTCGTATTAAATCTAATCAAAAGTTAAATTAAATTAAAAAAATAATATAAATTTGACTATTAATAAATAGGGAATATCAGTATTTTCAAAAAAGAGAAAACACTATAAAATTTTTTTTTTCTTGGTTAATTATTTTATTATTATTTTTTTAATAAAAACCCATATCTCAAGAACTTGCATTTAAACAAAACCAGAGAACAAACACAATAAAAGGTTAATGACACAACGGGGGAACAGACATACACTTGAGGCCCAAAAACGGGAGAATATCTCGGCACATTAAGATCGAGCACACCTACGACTCTATTTGATAAAACTCCTCTCAGCAAGATAAGCTATTGAGTGATGGAGAGACAAAACATCGTAGCACTAAGGCTATATCAAACACCGCCAAGACACCAGTCCAACGGACACCAAAAATAAACAAAGACAACGGGGTGAAAATCCCGGTTATTGTAGTAAAAACACACAAAAAAACATAATAAACAAAAAAGACCACAAGACCCGTTGTCAAGCGACTCTGGTGAGGAGACAATAGGCAAAAGCACCACCAAAAAAAGACAAACTTTCAAGGAAATACGGTGAGATCGAGCAAACGGTGTAAAATTACAAGTGAAACTCACCCTTTGCAGCCACCATCGACAATCAAAACCACGGCCTCTCAGAGAAATCCACTGCCGCACAAAACAAAACACCAAAGGAGCACGACCATCATCTGGCGAACATGTTGGAGGTAACAGCCCAAACGAACGACATCTCACTTTCAAAGCGTGTTAGATCCACTCCAATGAAAACACCACTCCACAAACTGCCACCACCACGTAAAAGACGACGACGAGACGAATTTAGGAACCAAGTTTAAATGGGAGGCCCGGTGAAACGCCCGGTTTCTAGGACCTGACTCATTCTCTCCTTTTCTCTTTTTCTCATTCTTCTCTAGGGCCGGCTCCTTTTCTTTTCTGAGAATGATTTTTTTTTTCAATCAATGCTCCAAAAAAGTGTAATTAGGTAACGAAAATATGTTTGGTATGATATTGGATAGCTTTTTAAATAAATGCTCTTTCTGTTAGAATGGTAAATTAGAGATAAAATATTAAAAATGCATATTTAGGGCCCATTTAGTTCGCTGATTCGAGTTGAGATGTGATTTTATGTGAGAGCTTTTTACTGTAGCAAAAAAGTTAGATGTGATTGTTTATGAGAGCTTTTTACTGTAGCAAAACTCAAATTCTAAACTCGAATCAGCAAAATGAACGGGGCATTAACCTTTTCTATTGTAAGAGATGGACGGTACTTATACTTTCATAAAAAAGATGGACAGTACTTATTTGTAACTCAATTTGTACAACGTTTACAGGCTACATGAACTCTTAGCAATGTCCACTCGACCCAAAAAAAAAATCTATAATATTTGTTTTAAAATTATAGTAAATAACATATTTTTAAATTAAATTAAATAAATATAAGATTTTAAAATTATTTGAGGTAAATAACAATTTACGTGATAAATAAATCATAAAGAATGAAAAAAAAAATTGATAGACAACAAAAATTAGATGAAAACGAAACATAAGAAGTAGGGCATAAAAAATTTCGTAATTTCAAGAGAGTGAACTGTAAATTTCATCAGACTAATGTAAATTTCATTATAATGGTGAGAGAACCGGAAAAAAAAACCCAACCGAGACGAGGCCTCGTTCATTTTACCGATTCGAGTTTTCAGTTTTAAGTTTCTACAGTAAAAAGTTCTCAGAAAATGTCACATTTAACTTTTTCTGCTATAGTGAAAAGCTCTAAAAAAATGTCACATTACAGCTCGAATTGAAAACTCGAATCCGCAAAGTGAACGGGGCCGAAGAATTTGCTAAGCAATTCCATTTCCATCGATTAGGGTCGCATCACATATCTCATGGCGTTTAACCGGTGTTTGGATGAAAATTTAAGGGATTAACAATTACAACGAGAAAAAAGAAGTTGGGAATTGCAAGAGGAGGAAAAAAGTCGTGGACTAATAGAGTTCAAAAAAAATGTATTTTATACATTTGTCCTTCTAACTTTGTAGAGTTTTATCAACCTGTCCCCAACTTGCAAAAAGTGTGTCTGATTGTGTTAAATTGGTGATGAAAAAACATATCCGATGAAAATTTTTGATATCTTAATTCAAACTATAACACAAACTTATCAATTTTTAAATTTTAATCCCTTAAATCCGACAAAAAATCATCTCAAAATTTGATAAAATAAAACGAGACACATTGCAATTATTTTACAAACTGAGAGGGTAAATTATCAAAATTAAAAGTTCACGAGACAAATTTTTTTGATAGAAAGTTCAAGGGATAAGTTACCAAAATCCTATAAGTTCAAATACCCAGAAAAAAGGTCTAACTTTAATCATGCATTTTTTTTGTTGTTGAAATAATGATGCATTACTACTAATTATTATCGAGAGCCTAAACTATCGTTGCTTGCCATTGTTAGTCTCTTCATTTGTGTTGTATTGACTTTGTATGGTGTCTTTAGGGTCTTGTTCGTTTCGTTCATTCGAGTAGATAATTTGAGTTAAAAAGTAAATTTATGTGAAAAAAATTTTATAGCAGTGAAAATTAAATTTAAATTTTTATGAAAAAAATATTATAATGAAAGTTAAATTTAAATTTTTATGACAAAAAAATATTGCAACAAAAACTTAAATTGTGATTTGAACTAATAAAACGAACGGGTTGCATTATTACGGATTTAAATGGTACCTATTATAATAAAATAATATAAAAGAATATTAAGGTTACTTGGTAGCTTTTCAAGAGTTTTAAAGCTTCCCTGGTCCTTTTGAAACGTTTTAAGGCTTTAAGCTATCATCTATATCTTTTCTTTTCTATTCCTTTTCAGTAGATTTTTTTTCCCCTTTTTTTAATTATTACAACAATAACATTATGTTACAACATTTTAGGATAATTTATCTATTCATATCGGCTTGCTAAATTTAGGGCTTTATGTGGAATTGAAAGGACTTAATTGGCCACGCAATATGTGCAGGGTTGAAAATCAAACCCTAAAAATTCAACCCGAAACGACATTGCAATATGGTGTTTAAAAATGAGGGCATTCAAATAAATATAGAGTGACACATTTCTGGACATCAAACTTAATAAAGGTTTTTGGTCACGATTGTCATGAAAACTCATAACCACATTGTAACGATTTTAGTTGATTTCATACCCGTTATAAATATATATAACTCGTTAGAAATTATTAGTCCGTTTAATTTATAAACTCGAAGTACTGTTCAAACCTTTTTACTGCAGTATTTTCTTTCTATTTAAATTTTTCTGTTCATACCTATAAACCAAACGAGCTATGTATCTAGTATTCAACTTGATTCGGTTTAAAACCGTACCCTAACATATATACTTGAAAATTGAACCATCACACAATTGGGCGATTGGTGTTCTCACCGACAAAGATCGTTGTTTATGTGGCAGTGCCCCGCCGATTTCAATTAACCAATTTTGACAGTTATGATTATTTTTTTTGCTGGTCGACGGTTATGATTAGTTGATTGGATTCTATGAACAAATCTAGTTATAGAGCTCTAGAGTATACCTAAATCTCTTTTTCATAGTGCCACATATAGGCAAAATTAGATCGATTGCAGCTCGTGAACGAGCATTCAGAAGAGAGTTTCCTAACAAATCGTGCGAAGGTTGAAATCGTAGGGGATTTCGACAAAAAAAAAAAAAAAAAACTTTGAGCGAGAGAAATTCCCTCAAGAGTAGGAAACAACGTATTCAAATAATTTAATTTATTACATGTCCGATTAACGGCTGAGATTAAAAAAAAAATACACAAGTCATAGTTTGCTTATAAATAGTGAGTGAACTGTAACTAAGGCCTCGTTCATTTCACTGATTTGAGTTTTCAATTTTAGATTTTTACAGTAAAAAGCTCTCAGAAAATATCACATATAACTTTTTCTGCTACAGTGAAAAGCTCTCAGAAAATGTCACATCTCAGCTCGAATTGAAAACTAGAATCCGCGAAGTGAACGAGGCCTAAAAGTACACTTCCTAACTCTAAAAATTTTATTTCAAAAGACCTTGTTTGAACAATTATTTAAGCGTCAGAGTGTTCTCTCATAAGTATTCTCAAATACGTAGTTCTCAAAAAGTTAAAGGGGGATCAACCATTAAAGCATAACCTAACATCAACAATAAGCGATTACGAATGCTAAATTATGGAGTATGTATGTGCAAATAATTAACTTTTAGGGCTTTAATGGCATTTTGTAGTAGTAAACTCTATCGTTACATTATTTTTATATCTTGTATTGTAAATACCTGCCCTTGTGTTTTTCTTTCTTTCTTTATTTTTTATTTTTATTTTTTTGCGCTTGTGAAAAAGGGGTTGTTGGTCAAAGGTCTTACCTTAACTTTTAGGGATTGTTGCGTTTGTGAAAAAGGGCTTTAATGGTCAAAGGTCTTACCTCCGCGCCTCCTCCTCCTCCTCCTCCTCCCCAGCTCTTTTATAATTTTGCCCCTCTTCAAAAATTTTGGCTTTTTTTCCTTCATTTGCCCCCTGATTTTGTTTTTATTTACAACATTTACATGATATTTTTAGGAAAATTTTAGGCATCGTTTATTTCACCGATTCGAGTTTAGAATTTAAATTTTATTATAATAAAAAACTCTCAGAAACAGTCACATCTAATTTTTTTACTATAATAAAAAGTTCTCATATAAAGTCACATCTTAACTCGAATTAAAAACTCAAATCAGCGAACTAAACGGACTCTTAGTTATACCTTAAGTTTTGTTTTTTTAAATAGTCTTATTCTAAATTTAAAATACCTAATAAATCAAAATACAATCATACTACTATATAAATTCATAAATAGAAAAATAACGTTAAAAAGCTATTTTGTTGTAGTTTAGTTCTAAATTTTTATTTGATTTACGCTCCTCTAAATATAAGGACTGGCTCCACCACCACTGACCACAAGTGGTCGCTTCTCAAGTTAAAAGTTAACAAAAGGATATATATTCACCGATTCGAATTTTCAATTTTAAGTTTCTACAATGAAAGCTCTCAAAAAATGTCACATCTAACTTTTTTTATTACAGTGAAAATCTCTAAAAAAATATCACATCTCAGTTTAAATTGAAAATTTAAATTCACGAAATGAACGAGGTCTTGATGAGTTGAACTCTTGAAGCTTTCCAAAAGTTAACTCTCTCTCATCTTCTACTCCCCACATTGAAGTAATCTATAACAAATTATTGCATTTGTATTTTTCCTAAAGTTGTTGGTAACATCACTTTCTTCAAAATGGTCAACATTCTCATATATCTAGCCACCAGAATCTGCCAAAGGCCACATTGGATATTCTTAACATAACTCTTGGTTGAGGTTACCTTACATCATGATACAATTTATTAAGAAAATATCCATATATATATGGACGAGTTGTAATAGTTAAGTTTTTATCAGTAGTTATCTCTAAATAGAATTAAGATTTGTTGCTTTATTTTTTATTCCGATGGCTGTCCCTCAATTTAAATTTTAACATATTGTGATTTGCATAAATATTTTTAATACTTTATTCCTATTTACGTGGTTAGATTCTTAAATTTAAATGACGTGTCCAATAATAAATGACGAGACAGCTAACGAGACAGGAAAATAGGGATAACAGATTTGGACTCCTCCAGATATAGAAATTTAATGGTGTGGCGTGATAAAAATTTAATTTTATTAATTATCATTAATTTTTTTAATCAACTATTCAATTTATTACAACCGTTACATTAATATTTTGTGGCTTAAATAATAATATGCATTGATAAATAAATATTGAAGTAACCATTAAAACCACAGTTAATGGGAATTCCATGCAAGTAGAACTTTATTTTAAACTGTTACGCATTTTTTTCATTTTCATAGATTTTAGTCAAATTCAACGTTAAACATACACTAACGTACGGTGGAGATACGTACAGTATAAAGCTCTGTTAAATATATCTAAATTAGTTCACACGTATTTGAAAATGGCCTAGCTTGCATAGTGCAGTATAAAATACATACGCAAGTATTTGAGCACTACTGTATATTTCCACCTTAAATATTATCACCATGTATATAACATGATTATCAATTATTAGTCTATATACTCAATCATGCTCTAATTATTCACTTTTGAAGTGAATACATGTCACGATTAAGTATGATAAAATTTAGTCACTTCATGTGGTTAAATGCTAATTCACTTTTGAAGTGATTGTATCTTATTGTTTGTATTTGTGAACATATATATACACTACATATATACACACACATATATATATATATATATATATATATCTAGAGAGAGAGAGAGAGATGGAGAAGGATGTGGTGATAGTGGGGGCGGATTGGCGACAGCGGTGGCCTTAAAAAGAGTAGGAGTACATATACATATATATACATATATATATATATATGTATATATACTTGCCTTTCTCAATTCTTTCAAAATTGTTCTTATCATGTCATGATTCCACACACACACACACACACACACACATATATATATATATATATATATATATGCATGTCGTGTATTCTCAAATTATATAAAATTTACCGGCCACAATAAAAGGTGAAAAAAAAAACTTAATTTAGCTACATGTAACTAAATATATTCTCCTAAAAAGAAAAAACTATATATTCCATCAACAAAGGAATATTTTGAAATACGTCCTATTACATGGGAAGAGAGAGAGAGAGAAACGAAATCAATTTTGAAACACATGTCGTTTTTTCCACAACGTAGAGCAGAAGATGAACAATGACACGTCGTTTGTACTTGGTATCCAGGCTTAAGCGCACCCATGTGATTAGTTTTCACAGTTTAGCATTTAACGACGTCTATGGTAAACAATAGGCCGTCTTTATTTAAATTATTATTATTGCTAAAAAGAAGCCTTCTGTAATTGTGTTGAGTAGAAAAGCGACATCCAAATAATACCACTACATGTAATTTTGGGCGCATTTGGAACTCGTTTTAAAATTATTTTATTTTTTGTAAGAAAATGAAAATGAAAACGTTTTCAATCTCATACATAAATCATTTTTAAAAATGCGTTTGGTAGTTTTATCAAGAGATTATTTTTAGTATAAAAAAAGTCATTAATGTTTCTCTTTCTCTCTCTGCTTGAGAGAGGAGATAACAAAAATAAAAAATGAAAAACGACTAAAAGTCATTTTTCATTTCTCTCTCATTTTACACTAAACAAAAAATCATTTTCATTTCTATTTTTTGTCTTTATTGCGCCAAACGTCGAAACGTTTTTATTTTTTCTTTCTCAAAAAACGTGAAAAATAAAAATGTGATTAATTTCAAATACGGCATTTATATCTTCATAGTATTATAAATCCGTAGCAAAGATAAACTACATGTCGTTCTTCATTGAAGAATAAAACAACACGTCGTTTAACACTCAAGGAAATGATGTCCTTATTTCAGGGCAAAACACCTAATTTTTCTTTTTTTTCACACTTTCCTTTTGTAACAGGGGATGCATAACAAATCTTGAAACGGGACAAGTTAGAGAAGTTTGTTTCTCCAAAAATGATAGGTAAAGTTAACTAACTCGAACTCAAGACCTTCTCATATAGTGGCAGAGTTAAAAAAAAATTTCAATAGGAGTCATGGTGTGAAAAATGTAAGATTTATTCTATTATTTAGTAGGAGTGCTATGTTCATTTTTTTTTTTTCAATGGAGACACGATTGAATTTTATAAGAAAAAAAGTACATATATAAAGTATTAGAATCCCACATTGGCTGGAGATATTGGCATGATCTACTTAATAAGGTGAAGACAATCCTCCCCTAATAAGCCGATTTTGTTAGGTTGAGTTATGCCTAATATCCTTTAATTTCTGTAAAATAAAGTAAAATCTTAAAATTTACGATTGTTTTACGGCAAGAATTGCTATTTTACTCTATCGGTAAGAATGGTTGTTTTTTAGCCATTGAGTTGTCAACGATATATTGAATGGGCCGAAAAAAAAATTGAATGGGCCGAAAAAAAAATTCAAAAATAGGTCAAACCCACACCCGCGCCCAAAACTTCAGGCCATATATTGAATGGGCCGAAAAAAAAATTTAATACTAGAAATTGCATTTTTCGGATTGAGTTGGAATGAAATGGGTTGGGCCTGCGAGTTTTGCGGGTTTATGAACAGTGAAAAATATTTCTAATTCTATTTCTAAAAATTCAAACTAAGTTTTTTTTTCTTTTTTATTTGATTTGGATAGTTTGATCCTTGATGAAAATAATTGTTTCTCTTATATAGAGATCTCGTACTCATTAGAGCGACACAAGTGTTGAGAATTCCCTTTTGTGGCAAAGGGGGTGTACATATTATTGTTGGGAAATTATATTTGCACACACTAAATTTATTAATGTCCCCACCAAATCATCATTTATGTTTATTACAATTGTACCTATATTAAAATTACATTAAAACCAAATAATATACCCCACATTAACTATAAATAGTAGGAAATGTCTTCCGTCCGGCAGGCACTATTTACCTGACTGATTCGGCGGAAGACATTATACAAGATTTATGTTGAATTGTACAATTACCGTATGTAAATATACAAGACATATGATGAATTGTACAACTTGTCATACAACTTATACATCTTTACAATTGTACAACTTCCATATGCTAAATTGTACAAGGCATACGCTGAATTGTGCGTGTACATATACAAAACTTATACTTAATTATACATCTTTACATATAAATATACACGATTTATGAATTATACAACTGCCGTTTCAATCCGATAAATATTAGGTGCCGGTTTAAAGACTTTGTCATAAATAGTATTCATATTAATGAAAAAACAAACACCCACATTAACTATAATTAGAAATATAATTCAAAAGAATAAATAAATAATCCACATCTTTAGTTAACGCTAATTTCATCTTTCATACGAGATTCTTACTATGTCAATAATTTGTTCTTCTGTAATTCTGTTTTGTTGAAATGTGATAAAAAAAAAAAATTACTGCGTATTTGTTAATGTTCACGATGAGTGTTCTTGCTCTTGTTTAAAAATTCAAATATACTATCTTCATCAGTGATGTCAAAAGCTAATAATCAAAAAAAAATTGTAGAGCTATATTGGATAAAAGCAGAAATATTCGCTGAAGAAAACTATAACTCACTGAACAGAATAATTAAAAAATAAATAAAAAAGAAAGATGATTGATAAATAAAAAGAACAAAAATAATTGATGCATTACTATCATTTGAAATATAACAAAATTAATAGTTGAAAAGGATCATATTATTTTGTGAAATTAAATCAAGCTTAAGTTAGAGGTGGGTATGAAAGTAGAAAAGATTAAATTAGGTATTATAAATATAATAGCTATAAAAAGTTAGTTTTTTTAAATTTTATTAGAAAAATATTAATTACTGAAGGTATCTACAAATTTTAGGAGTACAAATATAACTACCGTTTGAACTATGTGTGCGCTACAGTACATTATTTCATATAGATCCTCAAAACTCCACATCTAGAGCTTTTATTATTATTATTATTATTATTATTATTTTCGCTAATGCATCTAGAGCTTTTATTGGTCATTAGAGATAAAGATTGTATCTATAACTAGAGTTTTTTTATTCTTTAAAAAAAAAAAAAAAAAGAACAACACTGACTCAATAATGTCACATCGAGACCAACCAAGACATGTATAATATTTTTCATATACACGTGAAACATTATTCGTACTTTATTTACTTTAATGTAAATTCAATCATCATATAGTCCAACACATATAATAATAAGTGTTATATGATTGTAAAAAAAAAAATTACGTATACGAACGAATGTTACACAAATAATATGAAAAAGTTACACTTGTCAGTCTGTATAGTTGCCAAACGAATGTTACACATATAATATGAAAAAGTTACACTTGTCACTCTGTATGGTTGCTGAACTTTACGTAATATTGAGACGTTTGTTTTTTATATTCACCATTGATTCTGAATCATGATTTATGGTTCTCTACAGTATTTTTTCTCACAAAAAATACACGTAAAACGAGAATAATTTTGAATTATAATTCTGAATACATAAATCAAACGTCTTCTAAATTTTTATTTTCCTTATTAAGTTTTTATTTTATTATGCAATCAAATTAAAGAAGGAATAAGAATTCGAAAGATAAACTATAAAAATGTTTTAGTTCTGAATTTTTAATCAAACATCACAAAATTTTCTTAAACCGTATTTATTTCTCATAATTTATATGAATTTTTAATCATTTCCCGGATTTGAACGCCCAAGGTAATCTGTAAAAAAGCTCCGTCAATCTTAAATCTTAAAAAAAAAAAAAAATCGTTAAATTCAATTATTACATTTTAGAAATGGTGACTATTGTTTTTCTTTTTCTTTGTCAAATATTAACATGAAAAACCTTTTGGCTTCAATTGACGTTAATGACTAAGAAAAATGCTACACACTCTAATCCCTCCATCAATTGGGCCTACATATAGGCAAGAAAAGGCTTGAACTAATATATTGGTGGGCCGCCTCCCATCAATTGGGCCTACATATTAGGCCAGAAAAGGATTGAACTAATATTAGTGGGGTGCGCCAGGCCCGTGCTTTAGTGCAACGCACAGGCGACGCTCGAGGGCCCCAGTAGCAAGCTACTGTGGTGGGCCCTCCCCCTAAAAAAATTAATTTAATATCATGTGGGTGAATCACCCACGTATCAGATATTAAACTGATAAGAACAGATACTACACTTGATCTTAGCCAAAAGGCCGAGAAAGGTATGATTTGCTCAGCAATTCCTTCCTTCTTTTATTGCCTCGCAAACCCGGCCCTTGCTTTTCACTTGGTCCATGTGGGACTCCGTCACTCCAATAATAACTCACAAAACCCCACCAGACAAATTCAAGACACGAAATCAAAAACAAAACAAAGCTCTTTTAATTTATTACAAGTTTAGTTATAAATATTAGAATTGTGGCAAAATACATGACTCTAATTTCGTTACAGCAAGGAGACCTATATATATATATATCTAATTTCATTACAGATATTAACTCTAGTTTCAAACATAATCATTACATTTTAATATCAAGATATTTTTAAAATGCCACGAGAATTAAGCATGTTATAATTTTCATAACTCCAGATTTAGGCATGCCTTATGGCCCATTTTTCATATACTCAAATCCGAATTATTAATTATGCTACAGTATTTTTCTTTTATAAAAAATTTAAATTTCAAACGTTAGACTCAAAAATTATGATTTGCGTATACCTTTTAAATAAGCCCTTATTTTCATTTATGAATGCCTAATAAGTTAGAATATGAGAAATCACCCTCAAATTACCAAGTTTCTTTTTGTCTCGTTATTTTTTAGACAATTGACACTTTTTTTTTTTTGGCCTAGGCGATTGAATTGATTGTAGGGTTAGTTGAGATTTTGTTCTTACGTGAAGTTGTTAGCACATTACTTTGACATGGTTTTTAGTTTGAATTTCTCACTGTGTGTGTGTAGGCTGTCATTGGATGTGATCTTCTCTTTAGAAATTTGTGATCTTCTCTTTTTTCCTGTTGAAATATTGTTTTTTTTTTTTTTCATATATGCCCCAAGTGAATTTCACACTTTTTTATTACTTCAATATAAAAATTCAGCATATGCCTCATTAAATTAGAAATCTAGCTCCGCTATTGCATATAAGTAGTAAATAGGTACTGGTTAGGTAAAGTCAGTAGTAAAAGAATTCTTTAAAAGGTTTACTTTCTAATTAATTAGTGAAAATGCTTTAAAAAGTTTAGTTTGTAATTAATTAATGAGAAGGGTAGAAATGACATTTTTCATCTCAAAAAAAGGCCTCAAGATATTAAAAAATGATTTCTGAAAACGTCCAGGTACCAAATCAAAATTATCAAAAATACAAAGTACTACAAAATAATTACGTTAAAACATAGGGGTATCAAATACGGTGCATATCATTTTTATAAATACATTGCTAATTTTGACGTGTTCTTCTCAAGAACGGATAGTAAGCATGATATGAGTAAATTTTAGTCCCCAACTTGGAGCTAAATTTGACAGTGTACACATCCCAATTTTAGAAAGAAAAGGATATTGTTGGGAACGTTTGGTAAGGGGATTCGTACCCTGATTCGAATCATGATTCATGATTCGCTACAATATTTTTTTCACAAAAAAATACACGTAAATCGAAAATGATTCTAATCTCATGATTTTAATCTATAAACCAAACGTCTCCAAGCTGATTTTTGTAACATCATTTCTGTTCTACAAGTAAGGCAAGAGTCCTTCCATGTATAAGCAATTTTAGGATAAAAGGTTTTAGTAAATATCATTTGTGTTAATGTCAAAGATTCGACAGAGAAATATATACTTGTGTGAGTATCGTACAAGCTTAAAGTAAGTATATGATCCTATAACGATGATGGATTGTTTTCCGTAATTCAGTGGTTCATAATAGGCAGAAATGTGATAGGGGTATTGCCACGATATGCAGCCAAATTCCTTGTTGTATCATGTCAACATCCAATATGTGCATGTAATAATTTTAAAATGGGATTTGGTTTTGGACTGTTGAAACCCGATTTATGCTTTTTCCGCATTCATGGTTTTACCACAAAAATGTTTCTCCTCTGTAGAAATCGTGTCAGGTGGATCCAAGCAGAACTTTGCTTGTTTTGGTCTATGGAATTGTTGATTTGACTTTGCTATTGTTTGCAGTAAACTAAAACTAATAAGTGGTTCGAAGTGCTATAATTGGTCAACATCCTCGCTTGTGGTGGAGTGCTGCAAATATTATGACATTTGACCAAGTTAACCACCCAAAGAAGAAGAGAGTAATATTGCAAGAGTAACCAAAGCAAAAGACTTTAATGGCGTTTCAGGTTTGATAGAGAGCTCGACAGAGTTCACCTTAAAAAGGCCGGTTGCTGTTCGCAGTGAATGATTGAATTTGAATAATTTGTGTCATCGTATTCAAAGTCTGTGTCTTGTTGCCTAATATTGGATGATGAATATGCTATTTCAGTTTATATTTCATGAACCAAAATCCAAGTACTTAAACCAAGTTTACCCCGTAAGTCTCCACCACTGGTATTTCCTAATCTCAAAAACAGGACCATTGTCACTGGCATCACTAAGTCAACCGTAGGTCTTTCTAAACTGTTTTTATGGATCCGTTTAGTTTACGCGTTCAAGTCAGTAATTCTAATTCTTTAGTCAGTAATTTTAATTCATTAGCAAGAACTTTGTGAAACAAGAAATTTTTGATTTTAAATTATTTGTAAGATAAAAAACACTGTAACATAATTAGAATTCCAAACGGGGCCTAAATGTTTCCAAAAGCTTTTATTTGGCCACAGCACATGTAGAATAGATTCCCAAATGGACATACATAGCTTGGAGCCACCTCACAGGGCAGTAACCCCGCCTCAGAAGGTGGTGGACCCCACCTGCGCTGGACTAGAGAACATTTTTTCATAAACTCACGGCTTTGAATCCCAAAATTTTTAAGAATCTCCCTTTGATATTTTCTTTCAGAAGAGGCACTAACCTTTCAAGCTTTCTTTGAATGTCTCTAATATGCTGCAAATAAAGGCCAATTATTGGTAATACCACTATGACCACATATCATTACCTTTATCTTTATGCTTACCAACCTCTACCATCTAAACTCATTTATGTCTTTACTACGCATGTTCTGGTAACAATAATAATCACTGTTATAACTATGCAAGTTACTAAGGCCTCGTTCACTTCACCGATTCGAGTTTTCAATTTTAGGTTTCTACAGTAAAAAACTCTCAGAAAATGTCACATCTAACTTTTTCTGCTACAGTAAAAAGCTCTCAGAAAATGTCACATCTCAGCTTGAATTGAAAACTCGAATCCGTGAAGTGAACGAGGCATATATGACTACACTATGTCAACCTATTATAAAGCTCGTTTGTATGCACAAAACAATATGCAACTTCAGTTTCCCAACATCCGTTAAAGATTAAGAAATAAATAAATAAATAAACAATGCACTTTGGTAATCAAATCCAATGCCATTATTAAGTAGCATTACCTGTACAAATAAATATTTGAGCTCAGTTTCTAACTACTGATTTGGTAAAACATAGAACGCTTTTTTTTTCAACAAACTTTTTAACTTGGACTAGAAAAGGGGTGGGTGTTAGAAGAACAAAACTGTTTGACAAAATCCATCTCCGAGGCACCAAGATGATGACATACTGATTGAACAAGGCAAGAGACAGAAATTGCTAATTAAGCCTTCATATGGTTCTCAACTAGGCGTAGTCTGACCTTTATCCCGGTACGCAGCCTCTAAACATTCTTTGGCCCTGTGAACCTTTGATTGAAGGTAAAAGCTACCATTCGTAGAATTCCTCTCAAATAAAGCGTCGTATTTCTACAAAGGTTATAAAGAAATACAAAAGACAAGTTACAATTTGAAGCTAAGCTTGGTCCATTCCATGAGTTAAACAAGTGTGAAAAACTAACCTTTAGAACATCCTCCCAAGCAGTTTCCTCCGTCAGGCCAAGAATCTGTCTAGCTTCTTGCTCTGTCATGACCTTGCTTCCTCTGCGAATTGCATTTTGTAATGTTTCTTGAGCAACGCCGGTTTTGTTGGCATCTGCAACAAACACCAGTATAAATTTATGGAGCATGGAAGTACGGACACATGACACACCCAAATCAATCGTAGTCACGACCGCAACGCAACAAAAATAACTTACTGCTAATCAACATTAAACTCTTTTAAGTTACTTATTTGTCACGGGCATTATTAAAACATGTGGAAAAAAAAAGAGCTTTTCAACAACTAACAAACAAAACACAACCTTGCACAATGAAAACCTTTCAATCAAGATTATGGTACAATTCAATGAATACACAAAGGCATGTTCCAACACCCCAGAACATAAATCAGAAATATAAGGAGGCTAATAGAGTATAAAAGCGAAATAACTGCGAAAATACAAAGCATTGACATCGCTAAAAGAACTCATTAATCTTGCACACTTCACATAGCCATAGGAACCTAAAGTATCACACTTTTTTTTCAAAAGAGCTTCCCAGCCCCAAAAAAAAAAAAAAAAAAATCAAAAGTGCGACTGAATCTTATGCTGACGTTAAAATTCAAAATAATAAAATAATAATATTATTAAAAAAAAAAAAAAAAACTTACTGGCAAGGGCTTGACGGTATGCTTGAACAAAAGCCCTAGCTAATACGCTAGAACCCATGACAATTAAATTTGCAAGAATCTTCGCAGCCTGTGAAAATATATATAACAATATTCATCAACAAAATTAGTTAAAAAATCAATCTTAATAAAAAGTGAGAAAAAATCCCAATTACTGTTTCAGTTATTACAAAACAATTAACCCACCTCTTCTCACAGACACACACAAACGAAAATAATTTTAACAAAATCATTAAGAGATTGCAATGAAAATTGATTCTTTAACAAATAATTCTTGGGCAAAACAATCAATTTTTTCAATTGTCGCTCAAAGAAGATCGGAACAAGCTTACCATAGCTGAACGGCAAAACAGCTCTTTGTTTCCCGAACGAGATTAGGGTTTTTTTTCTCTCTCGTAAGAAAAAATTCCTCGGAAAATTTAGAATTTTCCTCGATAAATTTCGAAATCAGATGTTTCTTTTGCTTTTGGGGAAATGATATCTGCTTTTGAATCAATAGAAACAACCAAGAAGACAAAACCGCCCCCTATATTATTTTTTAAAATTAATTGAACAATGTGATTTTTTTTTTTTTTTAAATTTCGTCAGCAATTCATTCCTTCTTTTATAGCCTCGCAAAGGCAGCCCTTGCTTTTTCACTTGGCCGATGTGGGACCCCGTCACTCCAATAACTCACAAAACCCCGGACAAATTCAAGACACGAAATCAAAAACAAAACAAAGCTCTTTTAAGCCCGTTTATTTCGTTAATTTGAGTTTAAAATTCAAGTTTTGTTATAGTAAAAAATTCTCATAAATAATTACATTTAATTTTTTTATTACAGTAAAAAATTCTCACATAAAATCACATCTCAACTCGAATTAAAAACTCAAATCAGCAAACTAGTTTAATTATAAATATTAGAATTGTGGCAAAATGCATAACTCTAATTTCGTTACAGCAAGGAGACCTATATATATCTAATTTCGTTCTAGATAATAACTCTAATTTCAAACATAATCATTTATATTTTAATATCAAAATACTTTTAAAATGCCACGAGAATTAGACATGTTATAATTTTCATAACTTTAGATTTAGGCATGTTTTATGGCCCATTTTTCATATACTCAAATCCAAATTATTAATTATGCTACAATATTTTTCTCTCATAAAAAATTTAAATTTTAAATATTAGAATCAATAATCATGGTTTGCGTATACATTTCAAACAAACCCTTATTTTCATATATATAAATGCCTAATAATTTAGAATATGAGAAATCACCCTCAAATTACCAAGTTTTTTTTTTCTCTGGTTATTTTTAAGACAATTGACACCTTTTTTTTTTTTTTTGCCTAGGCGATTGAATTGATTGTGGGGTTAGTTGAGATTTTGTTCTTACATCAAGTTGTTAGCACATAACTTTGACATGGTTTTTAGTTTGAATTTCTCACTCTCTATATATATTTATATGTGTGTGTGTGTGTGTGTATAGGCTGTGATTGGATGTGATCTTCTCTTTAGAAATTTGTGATTGGATGTGCTTGGATGTATATATATAAAATAGCCTTTTGAAATTTGTGATCTTCTCTTTTTTCCTGTTGAAATATATAGTTTTCTTTTTTTTTTTTTTCAATATATGCCCCAAGTGAATTTCACACTTTTTTATTACTTCAATATAAAAATTCAGCATATGTCTCGCTAAATTAGAAATCTAACTCCGCTATTGCATATAAGTAGTAAATAGGTACTGGTTAGGTAAAGTCAATGGTTCTTTACTACCTTATAACATGTAGAGATGAGAGGTTTAACATGATATTTGTTGATGGTTTTATGTTCTTTATTATATTGTTATGCGTCAATTTGTTATCTTGGTAGCTTTTTGTAATTTTTTTTTTCTATTTAACTTTTCCCTGATAGGTGGTTTTCTAAATGAAATTTGGGGTTTGATGTCGAAAGTTGCCTTAGGATCCTGCATATAAGCCCAATAACTGCAGCTTAGTCCAATAGGCAATAACCTACTTGTAATACTTTTCTACATAGTTTTATATTTTAGTTGTTTTTTTTTGTTTTGTGTGTGTGATAGAATTGGAACTAAAAGCAATTGGAAATGAGCTTCAGAATTCCATTGAGGTATTTGTCCCCGTTCATTTTGTCGATTTGAGTTTAAAATTTGAGTTTTTCTACAGTAAAAAGCTCTCAGAAACAGTCACATCTAACTTTTTTACTACAGTAAAAAGCTCTCACATAAAATCACATCTCAACTCGAATTCAAAACTCGAATCAGCGAACTAAACGAACCCTAATAATCTACAAGATTAGGGTTCAATAAATATAAGATCAAAAAATTACATTGCACTAAAAAGGAGGACTTATAGTGGTACAAGTATTTCATGTCTACTTAATCATTTACTCGTACTATTTGTAGGTATAGAAAAGGATAAAATTTTCTTTATAATTGATACATTCAGAAACCAACTCTTAGAAAATTGATTTTCCTCTTCGTAAGCGAGACTTCCTTCATTTGAGTTCCAAAAGTGATGAAAATAAAGAACAAAAGATAAGAACTCGGGAGAAGACAAACTCCTAGTTTGATTAGTGGGAAAAGTCTACAACGACATCTGAAAATCTGTCGTTTTTCCATTTCAGGCACCAAATTATACATGAAACTTGAAAGTCAACCCAAAAGCAATACGACAAGAAGTACTAGAAAACTTGGCCAAGGACTTGCCTCCAGTTTACTCATCCATAGTCCAACACTCCGACCTCTCAAATCTCTCTCGTGGGCCTCAAGCCTCCATGGGACGTCCATTTTGGTAAAGTCAACAAGAAAAACGTTGCGGTCGCAGGGGATGCCATGCACCCCATGGCACCCGATCTTGGCCATAACGAGTGTGCAGCGCTGGAAGATGCTGTCGTTTTGGGGCAGCACATTGGGGACTTGGTTCTCAACAAACGACATGTCGTTGGAGAGAGCACTTGCCTAGCCTTTGAAAAATCTGCCGAGAAAAGGAGGTGGAGAACGGTTGGAATGGTGGTTTTAAGCACTTTTCTATGTGGGTTTGTGGAACAAAGTGGGTGTGGATTTTTTTATGGAGTTCTTAAGGAAGATTATGGGGTTTGATTAGCTTTTCTAAAAATGGGTTTTTGGTGTTATGCACTATGATTGTGGTAGGCTTCCTTGTGATTTGAATTTTGATGCCCAAAAGGAAGAATGATGACACAATAATTAGGGCATGTTCTTTTGTCCAAAAAATTAAAAAAAAAACAACTCAAGTTTCAATTTTATTTAAATTCACGTTCTTTTAAGTTTCAACTTTATTTAATTTTACTCAACTTTATTCAAGTTCTAACTTCAACTCAAGTTATAACTCAAATTCAACTCAAAAACTACACTCAAGTTACACTCCAAAAGAACAACTCCCTTAGTTTCTTTCATGTTTTAGTGGACGTTTAGTTTATGGATTCAGAATCATAATTCAGAATTATTTTTAATTTACGTGTGTTTTTTATGTGAGAAAATACTGTAACGAACCACGAATCATGGTATGAATGCACCAACTAAACGCACCTTTATTGTTCATTTTCAATTAAATTAAGGTGTGTAGTTTGATGCCAATGTAAGACAGTTGTTAGTTCATAAACATTATTTTGGGTATTTCTAACCACTTTGAGACAAACTTGAAGATAAGGGTGGCAATTCGTGTCACGTGTCGTGTTCGTGTTGTGTTTTGATCATTTTTTTAAAATTTTCAGTCAACCTGAACACGACCCGTGACACGAAATTTTTTAAAAACCGCGACACGAACACGACACGACCACTTTACGAGCTGACACGACACGACCCGAAAATGACCCATGACACGAAATTGACCCGTGAACCCGAAATTGACACGAAAATTGTATACTTTTATTTAGTTTTTTACATATTAGAAATAACTTAAAATTAATAACACACTAAATTACAATAACATCCATTGAAATTAAGCAAATAATAGTATAAGATTTTGAGTATAACTATCATGATATCACAAGTTCATAATAAAATTTAAAATATGAAATGAAAAATATATGTATTTTTTAGTTTTTTACGAGTTTCGTGTCGTGTTCGGGTTAGGCGGGTCCAACCCGAAATTGACCAGTATTTTTCGTGTCAATTTCAGGTCGACCCAATTCTGACCCGAACCACTTTTTTCTCAACCCTAACTCGCAAAATTCGTGTCGTTTTCGAGTCGTGTCGTCGTGTCGTGACCCATATTGCCGGCCCTACTTGAAGGAGGTGACCAACAAGAGGTTTAACACACTTGTTTTCAAATTTCAAGTTGAGTGGAGTAAAATGGATATGAGTTTGATATCCTCGAAAAAGAAAACAAGATTTGAGTTTTTATAATCTTCTTTGTAGGGGCGGAGCAACATTCATCTCAGTACTGCATGTAAACTCGGTGAGTTTTTTATTTTTATTTTTTTTAACAAAGGAATATATATTTCAAAATCACCAATAAATTCTATTGAAACACCTTAGGAGATAACACGTGCACCATATTCCAACAAAAATCCTATAATAATAATAGACAGTGATAAAAAATTATTTAGTATCTTTACTCAATAAAAAAGGTTATATGTACGTATACCTTCATTTAAATTTCATGAAGAGAATTCTCCTAGTTTTCCATGAAGAGAATTCTCCTGGTTGCGTGCTAAATTTCTATTGTAGCTTCTTGTAGCATTTTATATTACACATTTCGTCCTTATTCATTTCATGTCTTTAATTATATTATTATAGTGTTTCTCTCATATAAATTTAAATTTAATTTTTTTATTACAGTAATTTTTTTTATATGTAAAATTCAAGTCATGATTTAAGTTATACAAATGAATACTATATACCCCCAACAAGACCAAATTTTTAGTTTCTCAAAATTAGGGTCCGTTTAGTTCGCTGATTCGAATTTTTAATTTAAGTTGAGATGTGACTTTATATGAGAGCTTTTACTGTAATAAAAAAGTTAAATGTAATTATTTTTGAGAGTTTTTTATTATAATAAAACTCAAATTTTAAACTTATATTAGTGAAATAAACGGGATCCGAAAAGAAAACCTTGCCAAACAAGAATCTTGTCATCTTTTCCAAGCAAAAAAGAATATTGTCTTCTTTGCAAGCGGCGGTTAATCGGACCTCTATTGTTTTATCTCTATCCCCTTTCGAGGAGACAAGGACTCGTGTCAAACAAACTTGAGCCGTCCAAATACGACTAAAAATTTGTATGCAGAAAATCTGGAACTTTGTAGAAGTGCTCAACTACTTTATTATTATTGTTGTTGTTGTTTGCTACCAAAAGTACTTTACTATCACTTTTATTATTTTTTTGATATTAAAGTACATTATTTTTTTTTTTGCTAAAAAAAGTACTTCATTATTTGGAAAAACTACATCGACCCTTATATATATATATATATGTTAAATTACAATAGCACCCTTTTGCCAAAACGTTTTAAGTTAGCACTCCCTTGTCTTCATTTTGTTAATTTTGATATCTAGTAATCAAAATAATTAAACAATCTCAACCATCAATCTACTTGTTGCATTGATTTTAGCCCTCTTGATAATATCATTTTATCACCATTAGAGTGCAAGTTATAGTTGTGAGTGTTCAAAAAGCACTCAACATATTTTTTATTAACTAAATAAGGGTAAAAATATCACTTTAGATCCTAAATATATAGCTTGAATCATTTTCATAAAAAAGTGAGGTGGTTTAAACTAAGGCCTAAAAGATAATATCATTGAGGACATCAAGGATAGTACCCGTACTTCTAGAAGTGGAAACATCGGTCGACAAAAGGATCACTCTAAGATGATCATCTCATGGCTATTAAGAATGAATCAAATCAGATGGTTATATTTCTCCATCTTTCTGACTTGCTCCTATAGAACCAAGGTGCTTTCCTCGATTCAAGAATGATGTAGCCCCTTTTGTTGCTTGGTATGCTTTATCTTCTTATGTTCACTTGGTTTGGGATGTTTCCATTCCTCGTGTTATTAGTCCTTATGTAACGACTGATATTGTTGCTATTTATTAAAACTCATTTTACCATAAAAAAGATAGGGTTATTTTTGTCATTTTCAAAAAAATTTAATTGTCAAACGACACTCTTTTGTCAAGTTTAACTAACAGATTTTAGTATGTTTTCCGAGTGAAAACTCAAGATTTTAAAGATTAAAATGTTTCGGGTAACGCAAAAAAAAAAATTAAGTTGTAATTTAAATTGTGAAAAAAAAACACGCATGCGTGGACGTTTAGTTGATAGATTCATAATCATTCTCAATTTATATATTTTTTAATAAAAAAATACTATAACAAATCACGAATCATAATTTAAATCATGACATGAATTTAACAACCAAATAGTTTAAGGTTTTGACATAGCCGCCGCTTTGGTACTCTTTGATTCTTGAATGTTCGACTGACTGTACGTGGACGTTAGTGATATACAAATATAATAATGTATTCATTTATATATTATTAGTTATATATTATATAATGTACGTGTATATAGATAAATAGGGATTATGCCGATAAGGTCTTTGTAAGAAACCCAGAGAGAGAGAGAGAGAGAGAGAGAGAGAGAGAGAGAGATATGGAGATAGTGGAAGAAGTAGTAATAGTGGGAGCAGGAATAGCTGGGTTAGCCACGGCAGTAGCTCTGAAAAGAGTGGGAATTAAAGCATTGATTTTGGAGAGATCGGATGGGCTTAGAGCCACTGGTGCAGCCTTGACTCTCTTCCCAAATGCTTGGCGTGCGCTTGATGCTCTAGGGGTTTCTCATAAGCTTACTCCAATCTACGGCCATTCTAAAGGGTAAATGTTTTCTTCTCTCTTTAAATTTTCATGTCATGTCTCCTGTGAAGAAGGAGAAGATTGTGATATAAGAAAATAGGAAGAAAGGGAAATTTAGAAACTCATATTTTTATTACTGGGTAAACTCTTTATAAAGTTTTCTTAATTTTGTGTTCTGCTATTTTGAGTCTGTCAGTTTACGACTTCTTTTGTCTGAGTCAGAGGTTTTGTTCTCTCGTCTGGATGCATCTCGGTTGGTTGCACATAGGTCTGGAGACTACCTTAATTGTCTAGTCCACGTGTCTTTCAAGAGTTGAAAAGTCTTAATCATATGATAAGAACATCATCCATGGTGCAGTTCTTGAAGTGGATGAATTTTCAGGACTTTTCTTAAAACTCAGAGGCTATCTGGATCATCTACTAAACTAACAATACTCGTAAAATTACTTGCTTTATAATATAAGTTTTTTTTTTATTCTTTTGAAGTCTACAGTATTACTATACTGACTCAATATATGTTTTGTCTCAATTTATTTTTTTTCCTTAATAATGTTGTTTTTAAATAATTGATGTAACATTTGAGTTGTTATTTTTTTTTAATTGATGGGTGTTTTAAAAAATTGCCAGGGTAATTTTAATTGACAATGTAAATCTACTAATAGAAAAACAATTATTCACCTGCACTACGTGAGTTGATATAAAAAGTTTATGATCTCTAACAGGTTTTTTAGATTGCATTATGATCTCTAACAGGTTTTTAGATTCCATGCGATCCTTTTAGGCTTAATCTTGTGCTACTTTAAGTTCATCTATTGACCCAAATGGCTATTAAACAAGTCCTTGGTTGGCAGGATTGTGGAACTAACAATCAGATAAACTACATAATTGCTAAAATACAAAGGCAATAATCTTAAAGGATATTAAGTTAGTAATATAGATGCAGTAAATCCGCACAAACATAATCTAAAGATGCTTAGCTGTTTGAACATTATATTGGTTTTACGGGTTGAAATAATTCTTATTTTTTGAAAAAAAAAAAAAGGGCAATGAACACACTGAAAATGAATATTTCATCTGTAGAAGTTAAACGAGCACGTATATCTTCAGCTCTGTATTCACTCTTGGCACTTGTTGTTTAGGTCATATGTAACAAATTTGGAAACTGGAGCAATTCAAGAAGTCCCTTTCGCTAGAATCAATGTGTAAGCAATGTTTCTCTCTGAGCATATGGTGGAGTTATTGATGATACAAAGCTACTGCAAAGGGCTGTGTGTACATCCTCATTCATCTGCATTTTTCTTCTTGTTTTGTTGTGTGTGAAGCGATGATGGAAGTGGACCCAGATCAGTACACCGAAAGGCCTTACTCGAGGCTTTGGCAGAGGAATTGCCCACCGAGTCCATTTGTTTCTCTTCCAAGCTCGGGGCCATTAAAACAATAACAAATGAAGGTTCTTCTATTGCTGTTGTTCATATGGAAGATGGAAGTGTCATTAAAGCAAAGGTATTCTTCTCTTAATGCCTACTCATGTAGTGGACGTTTGGCTCATGGATTCAGAATCATGATTCAGAACTATTCTCGATTTACGTGTGTTTTTTGTGAGAGAAAATACTATAGCAAATTACGAATTATGATTTAAATCATGATACGAATACACCAACCAAATACACTTGTACAATCCCGCTTTCATTGGTCATAAAACGGACACACAATGTGTAAATTTACAATGCCATCCCAAAAGCTTAAAATTGATAAAAGGTGGGCAAGCAATAGTATTATATTCTAATACAATGCTAATTCTATCCTCATCTTTTTTAGTCTCGAATATGTTTGCTCTTTGGATTGCAGGTTTTGATAGGTTGTGATGGGGTGCACTCAGTGGTGGCAAGCTGGTTGGGACTCGCTGCACCGGTCCTTTCAGGTCGATCAGCAGTTCGGGGATTGGCCGTATTTCCTCAAGGCCATGGAGTCAAACATGAAATCCACCAATTTGTAGGTGCAGGAAGAAGGGCTGGTATTGTTCCCCTCACTGATAAAGATATCTATTGGTTCTTCACTTGTTCATCTCCAGCTACAGGTTCAATGCCATGCCTTTACTCTCTAACAAGTTCTTATTCTTGTATTGTTATAACAGAAACTCCAATAATTTTGGGATAATAACAAAAAAAAACTCCCATATGTTTTCTCGAAATGTTGCGCTTCACCTTATATTGTAATAATGCTGCAACTATCCTCTTCATGGAGTTTTTTTTACACAGCTTGTAAAACACACAAGCATAAGTGTAGCATTTCTAAAAACATAAGATGAAATGCAACGTTTCGATAAAATACCAGGGTGTTTTTATTATATTCACTTTGTTCTGTTTTTTTTTATTTTTATTTTTTATGGTTTGTTTTCAATCATACATGTCTAGTCTGTGGTAGGGTATATAGCTCATGCAGTATCACAATCACAGTGTGTCATTCAACCATAAGCCATAAGGGACCTATCACCATTATTAGCGATACAAAAGCCCAAAAAGTACCTTTTACATTCCCAGAGTTGACTCTGCAATCTTTATGTTAAACAATCATTTGTTCTGCATCAAAGAACCCCAGTTTACAATGTTATACAATAAAGTGAAGAATTAACACCCCGAACCCGAAAAAAAATTAAATAAACCCGAGGCACACATCATTTAACTATAACAATAAACACTAACTTATAAGGACATTAGACCGTCCACTTAATAGGTTAGACCTTTGAAGATGGAAACCATAGTCATCAAAGTCCAATTTCTACAACTTTGCATTGATGCCCCTACCAAATAAATGTTTTATTTCACACATACTTCATTGCAGGGACGGATCACCTGGCTGGAGACCCGGAACTAATACAGAGAGAAGTAATCGAAAACTATGCCAAGGACTTGCCTGAACTATATCTAGACATTGTCAAGCACTCTGATCTTTCAACATTGACATGGGCTCCATTGATGTTCAGGCAGCCGTGGAATGTGGCATTTGGGAACCTAAGCAAGCAAAACGTCACAGTGGCTGGCGACGCCATGCACCCCATGACGCCGGACTTGGGACAGGGCGGTTGCTCGGCGCTTGAAGATGCTGTGGCCCTAGGCAGGCACATTGGAACATCCTTCATACAAAATGGTCGCCTTGTACCCGGTGAAATTGCTGGAGCATTAGGAAACTATGTCGAGGAAAGAAGGTGGCGCGCCGCTTGGTTGATCACGGGATCATATTTGTCTGGGTGGGTGCAACAAGGAGGTTCTTCTTGGGCTGTAAAGTTCTTCAGGGATGCAATATTTTACAGATTCCTTTACCAGAAGATTGTTGGTGTTATGCATTATGATTGTGGCAAGCTTCCGACTACCACCATTTAAACAAATTACAATGAAAGAAGGGAATTCTATTATTTTTGTTCGGAGAAGTGAACATTTTAGTTATATTAGTGACTCTTTTGATTCTGGATATTTAATTTCTACACTTAAAATTTATAGAAAATTTCAGTTGCAAACTCTTTTTTTTTTTTTTTTTTTTTTTAATTTAAGAAAAGTCGTGTGTTCCCTTCTCAATAATTGAAATATATTATTATGTTCCTAGAAAATTTATCTTTAATTATCTGAAAAACTTTCCGACTCTTACATTGTTTGTTATTGCTTTTAGCTAATGGGACGAAAAATTAACTTTTGTTTAAACTTTGTCATATCAAAGATGTCTTGGCTAGTCTTCTCAAAAAACAAAAAAAAAAAAACAAAACAAAAAAAAAAAAACAAAACAAAACGAAACAAAACAAAACTTAAAAAAAAAAAAGAGAGATCTCTTGGGTAGTTTGGACAAATTCGGCTTGTATTTTTCAGGACAAATATAAAAGGGAAACGAACTCATGAGATTGTCAGCACTAAAACATATACTTCCAAAAGATGTCAATATCATAATGCCATTGATGTCAACATTAACTACCAAGATAACCTTCGGATGCTTATCCGTGATACTTCCCCTAGCCTTGCTTTCCTTATGGAAACAAGGTTACGTTCTAAAGCTGCAGAGTCAGTAAAGAGAATGTGTGGTTTCCATGGTGGTTTTTATGTTGACTGTAGTGGTAGGAGTGGAGGTCTTATGCTCATGTGGAGGGAAGAGGTCGAAGTTCATATACAGAGCTACTCTCAGTCCCACATTGACTGTCATGTTCGCTTCCCCCATGGTGTGTGGTGGAGATTTACCGGTTTTTATGGCAATCCATCTAGGAGTGATCGGCATCACTCTTGGACGTTACTGTTACGATTAAAGTCTCTCTCTAACCTCCCTTGGGTTGTAGCTGGCGATTTCAATGAAATCTTCTTTCTTTCAGAGAAGGAGGGTGGAAACAATAGATATTATCCCAGTATGAACCAGTTCCGGGATACAGTGGAGAGCTGTGATCTTGTAGACTTGGGTTTTGTAGGTCCTAAATTTACTTGGGATAATGGGCAGGAAGGGGGTGCTCATATTCGTGAAAGACTTGATCGGGCTTTGGGGTGTGATGAATGGATTAATCTATTCCCACACTATGGTGTTCGCAGTATGGATTTCTACGACAGTGATCATAGAGCATTGTGGCTAGAGTTGGTTCGGGATAGAAATAGGGCCGGGAAGGGGCCCAAGAAGAGGAAGTGGTTCTGGTTTGAACCTTTCTGGATGACTGATGAGGATTTTAAGGATACCTTGAGGACCTCATGGGGCACTACAGGATCGGTGGGGGACTGTGATGGTTTTGGGAGGAAGCTTCGGAGTTGCGGTCGAGACTTAAGTGGGTGGAGCCGCATAAAATTCAGACGCATCACGCGGCGGGTCCGTAATTTACATGAGGAAATTGAGAGGATACGAAATGCATCTGCTTCGGGCTATAATCGAAGACGGCTTCGGGAACTACTGGTAGAGCAAGATCGATTGTTAGCGCTGGAAGAATACTACTGGAGTCAACGCTCTCGGGTTGAATGGTTAAGGGGGGGTGATAAGAATACTAAATTCTTTCACTCAAAAGCTTCTCAAAGGAAGAAGAAAAATAAAATCAAAGGTCTTGAGAAGAGTGATGGAAGATGGGTGACGAGTGACCATGAGGTTGTTGAGGAGATAAAAAAGTATTTTGCTGAGATATTCACGTCATCCATGCCGAGTTTTTTGGATATAGAGTCCGTAACACAAGCAGTGACCTCTTGTTTATCTCCTGGAATGTGTTCTATGTTGGAGGAGCCTTTCACGAGGAAGGAGATCCATCAAGCTCTCTTTGCTATGGGACCTACCAAAGCCCCGGGGCCGGATGGATTCCATGCGACATTTTATCAAAAGAATTGGGATATTTTAGGAGATGACTTGACTAATATGTGCTTGCGGGTTCTCAATGATAATGCCCCTTTCCAAAACATGAATGCGACTAATGTTGTTCTTATCCCGAAGATTAAGGAAGCGAGGAGGGTGTCAGATTATCGACCGATAAGCCTTTGTAATGTCTCTTACAAGGTTATATCCAAGGCGTTGGCTAATCGATTGAAACGTGTTCTCCCTTTGATTATCTCTCAAGAACAAAGTGCTTTCGTCCCGGGTCGGCTAATTACTGACAATGTGCTTGTGGCTTTTGAGGTCCTCCATTCCATCCGACGTAAGGTTAGCGGCAATGTGGGCTTCATGGGTTTGAAACTAGATATGAGCAAGGCCTATGATAGAATTGAGTGGCCTTTCCTTGAAGGGATGATGGAGAAAGTTGGATTTGGGCAACGATTTCGAGGGTTAATCATGAAATGTGTTTCCTCAGCTAGTCTTTCCTTTATGATGGGCAATGAACCTCGTTGTTCGATTCGGCCAAGTCGGGGGCTTCGCCAAGGTTGCCCTATTTCACCTTACTTATTTCTTCTATGTGCGGAGGGACTTACTGCATTACTCAAGCAAGCGGAGGTTTCTGGAAGGTTAGCAGGGATTGTAGTTGCTTGCGGAGCACCGAAGGTAAGCCATCTCCTATTCGCCGATGACTCTATTATTTTTGGGAAAGCTAGGAAAGATGATGCAAGGACAATTATGGAGATCCTTGAGATGTATGCGAAGGCGTCGGGGCAAGTGATCAATTTTGCTAAGTCAAAAATTACTTTCAGTCCAAACACTAGGGAAGAATCGAAAGATGAGGTTAAGGGGTGTTTGCAGCTTGATGAGAATAGTCTCTCTTATGATAAGTACCTTGGGTTGCCCTCTTTTGTCGGTAGGAACAAACGGGTTATTTTTAATGCAGTCAAAGATAGTGTTTTTAAGAAGCTCAAGCTTTGGAGAGGAAGGCTATTCTCTATGGCAGGAAGGGAAATCTTGATTAAAGCAGTGGCCCAAGCTACTACCACGTATACCTTGGGTGTATTTCGGATCCCTCAAACTCTTTGTCAGGAGATTCAAGCTATGATTTCACGGTTCTGGTGGGGCGGCAACGGCACTGAGAAGAAGATTCATTGGGCAAAGTGGGAGCTATTATGTCGTCCTAAGAGAGATGGGGGTATGGGCTTTCGTGATCTGGGAGCGTTTAATCAAGCACTTCTGGCGAAGCAGTGTTGGCGAATCCTTTCAAAACCTTCCTCCTTGGTGGCCATGATTTTTAAGGCTAAGTATTTTCCAAAGGGTGATTTTCTTGATGCTTATATTGGACACAACCCCTCATATACTTGGCGTAGTATATTATGGGGACGAGAACTTTTGAAGAGTGGCATCCGTAGACGTGTTGGTTCTGGAAAATCCATTCGATGTTTTAGGGACCCTTGTTGCCACCTGCAATTATGTGAGGATCCACGATAGAAAAATATGGATGCCGTATGAAGTCTTTTTTTAATTGACAAACCGCTTCAAGAACTTTCGTGAAATACTCTGAAACTGTGGACTCCGAGCGCTGCCAATGGTCCTGCGCCTCCCTATTAGTTTGGTTTTGACACAGTATTGTAAGGAATATGAATAATTGCTCATCAACATTAAGATTAACTGTTGGTTGCAGTAATCCCCTTTCCTCAAGGATAAAAGATAGACGTCTAAAAGCGTCACTACTCATGCAAACCTTGTCGTAAATCACTTCTGGACTCCCATTGAGATAGTAATCCACTCTAAGCCGGCCTCCCCAGCCAGAAGTGTGCCTTCGGCGTGATGGTTCTCTATATACAAATCCAATGCATAACAAAGTTGCAGCAGCGACAACTTGAATGAAAAATTCGTCGTCACTATCGATGTCTGATGCGTTAGAGTCTGTTGGACAATCGTTCCTACGGTGATCCATACCTGTCAAGGCTTCCAACTAATAACATGCAAATTCTATGGTTTAATAACTATGCAAACTAAAGCATCACGTCATCATCAACAATAACAAAGTTGCTTTATTGTTATTAAGAATACAAATCATGAACAATAACAACATATCAATATTTTGCCCATCACATTGTGACAAGCGTGGATAATGGCCAAAAGGGTAGAAAATGTCATCTTGCCACCAGCCATAAACCTGCAATGTGAGGCAAGAGACCAATAATACAAGCAATGAAAATTGGCATTTTTTGTTGGAATGTAGTCCAACAAATGAAGCAAACCCATTACCATTCCACTACATAATCACAATCAATATAGAACCTGCAACGATAATGCTAAAGCCAAAGGCAACCAGCCTCAGAAAATTCGCAAGTGTCTCAAATAAACACTCTAAATATTCTACATATCCGTGGTCCTCAAATAAACCAAAATTGGACCAAATAGAAATTCAAATATCAATGTATCTTAATCATAAAATGCAAGGAATGAATTAAAAAAAAAAATGAAGAACAACATAATAACGTTTCAAAGCGGATGTGAACCACTATCTCCTCTATTTGGGCTGGAAAATGGTGGAAAGTTTGGTGGTGGCATGTATGGTTGAAAATTACTAGTGGTCGGTTGGAATGTGTTGACAGTCGGATGGAAGGAGTGTGTGAAATGCTGGTTCATTGGATTGCGAGACTGAAACGGATGCGGTGGTACAGGCATGAATGGTGGTGGTGGAGGCGGAACTTGCTGATTTGCATGTTGCTCCATCATCTGTTGGATCCAAGCCAATCGGTGATGCTCCTTCATGTGCAAAAATGGCCGCTGGAGTGTAGCATGTGTTGTCAAGAAGTTGAACATGAAAAGATATTGATCTTGAGGTATTTCCAACTCTCCAAGTAAATCAATGCATTTGTCCTCAAACGTCTCATTCTCAACTGAAGGCGGTGTGGCGGAACTTTTACCACGCTTACGGCCGTGGTCCTCAATAGATGACACTAGGCGATCCACTGCACACTCCATGAAGTTTGGCACGCGTGTCTGACTGTGTCTAGCTGACCGTTTATTATTTAAACGGGATTGTGAGGCAACATGTGGGGTTCGGCCGCCACCGCTTACACCAGGCCTCATTTCTGTGTAATCATTTTTGAAGGTATCATTGAAGTGTTGGGACCCTCCGTCAATGTCAATGGGGCTGGTTGGGATCGGTTCTGGGGGATAAGGTGGAGTTATAGGGGCTTCTTCTTGGCCGTACTCATTTACACCGGTGGCACGTGAATTCACAAAAGCACAATAATACAAATCATACTCCGCTAAAGGCTTCCTTCTTGCCCTTTCAACCTCAGGATGGCTCTGCATATATGGTAATATTGACAATGAATATAATATAGCCAATCCTTTCTCATCAATGAAAAAGTAAGACAGCACGTCATAAATCAATTACAGAAAACAAAGATGAACTTACAGTGACAAATTGTTGTCAATATTAATCGGTGCAGGTTGGTCTCTTCTCAATTGGATCCCAACCAAGGCCAGTTGCAGTCCGAAGTAGGAATTCTGCTTCAAACGTTTTTTTCAACCTCGCAGCTTTTTGTTTAACTTTATCCCAACTAAGTGGGACGTTGAAATGGTTACTTAGCTCGGTTGCCCATTGCGTGAATTTGTCTCGGTTCGGGGTTGTACCGGCGGAGTTCAATAAATTGAACTCACCTAGACGTCTAAGGAGTTGCTCCTCAGCTTCTGGGCTCCAATTTACATCTCTATCTCTCCTTCTCGACATCTAAGTATTGAAAATACCAATAAGGAGGCTCAGATTTGTGTAATGGCCCTCATCGTCATATTATGGAGCATTATCCTAGGGTAGGACAAATAAGCTACCAAGGTTTAACTTCAATTAATCTAATTAGTAGGGTCGCAATACAACATAAATCCAATGCAAATAAAGTGAGCAAGACCAATGGTCAACAGCTCAAACGAACACTATGCCATGAGTTTTTGCATAAACCGGCAACCAATAATTGTCCAACCGGCGGATATCACTCGACATAATATGAACTAGGCCATTAAATACAAATAAATCATCATAGCCACGGTGAACATGTACAAGAAAGTGCAGTCATAAATGAACTATCACATAGTAGTAGTTTCACCTAAAACAAACACGAAATGCCACCAAAAACATTAACAAATAAGATGTCATTACCTTGCAATGTGGAAGCAGATAAGGTTAGTAATGCTTACATAAATCTCATATCCAAAACAGCCCAAATGTGATCAACGTTTATTTGGTTGCTGCTTTAGAAAAGCTAAAGTAACAGAAAGTTCTTAAATGTGATCAACGTTTATTTTATTGGATTTTATTTTTGAGTATTCAAAATATGATATTTATTTTAATATATATATATATAGTAGAGAAATAATAGGAAACCATGTATTGCGTGTGTAAAATATATAATTCACCTCTTTGAACAAATATATATATATATATACACATAAACATATACATATATATATATATATATAATTCACCTCGAATCGTACTTCTAAACATGTGATTCGCCAACTTACATGGTGTTGTGCTTAATGTAAATTTTGGATAATGTATTCTAATATTAGTATGTAACTAACGAGAAATACAACTCAGTCCTTGAAACTTACATATGTTAACATATCCAAACAACAATGTGAATCTTTCCTATCTTGATTGTAGCCCAAAATGGATTCGGTATAAGATTTCATTTTGTTAGTCAACTCAATCATAGTATAGAATTTCTTTCTTTATTTTAACACCACATAAAACGTTCCATAAATTTTAAGTCAAAGACAAACTTTTTTCTTCCTAGCCAAGTATATATATAAATTAATCCGAAAGAACAAAGGATACTTATTAATAATGCACTTTTATTAACAAAGAAATTATATTTCAAAATCAACTATAGTATGCAAAATCAGAATAAATTTAAGTGGTAATTACATATATATATGCTTTTTAGTTCTATTTTTTTCCCTTATTTCATCACTTTGTTTTTCGAAACTAAATTCCAAAAATATACATTTAAAGTTAAAAATGGGGTTCAATTTAATACGTCTTGCATTGTTTGAGGAAAAAAAACAGAGAAAGAAGGAAAAATTCAATGAAAAATTCCCCATCTGACTAGACTTTACAATACAAAGATGGGTGTGGCAAGCAAGACTTCTCAACCCGAACTCCACACCCCTCACAAACCTCTATTTTTACCTTTTCCCTAACAAACCCCAGATTGAACTCAGAATCACGTAAAGCACAAAACGGATCAAACTGAAAATCATAAAACGCCCAGAACGCAGATCAAACTCAACAGCACAAGACGCACAAAACGCAGATGAAACTCAAAATCACAAAACGCAGATCAAACTCAAAAATCACAAAACGCTGAGCAAAGAAATCAATATACTTACCGAATTGGAGCCTATGGAGGATGAAATTTGATCCCCTTGGAGATTCCCTAAACGTGAGGAAGGAAGGACAAGTCTGAGGTACCGGCGACGACAGAGGCAGGGGAAGTAGGTTCGACGATGCAACCGGAAAGATCTACGGCATGAACTCTTGGCCCTACATCGAAGTACGATGTTTACCCACCGAGGTCGCCGCACCGATGGATTCCCCACAAATTTCCCCGTTTTGAAGGGGAAACAAAAACGACCTAAATCGGATTCGTCAAGATTGGGGGCTAGGGTTTCCGAATGAAAACTTGACTCAAAATAGATTATGAGAAGAAGCGGAGGGGAACGGTCAAAAGTTCTGCAACCTGCCACTCTCGATCAGAGGAGAAGCACGTGAATGATTCAGGCTTGAAGGAAGAAAGCAAGCGACAGGCGTGGAGGAATTGCGGCAGGGATTCGGTCAGGTAATACACTGTAGAAGTTCAGTCCCCTTTAACTCAAGTAGGTGGGAGGACTTCAACTCAAAAACAGGGAAAAAACTCGAGAGATGACTTGAGTTTCAGCTCAAGTAATCCGAGGCCGAACGACAACTTAGGCCTAAAACCCACACTCGAGTGTTGTTTCTCAAGTAAGTTCAGCCCACCGAACAAGCCCTTAGAGGCTCAAGTTGAACAGTAGTTCTAAAATCCAAAAGAAGTGATGAATTTGCTAAGCGGTTTTCCCCCAGAGAACTTTCCTGCTTACATGCTGGATTTCTATTTTAGGGTTTGTTTAGTAGAGAGTTTTGAATCCCGGTTCAAAGTTCTCTTGTAGTATTTTTTTCATAAAATTTTAAATTTAAAAATTTTTGATGCAGTACTTTTTTCACAAAAATTTTAAAAATTTAGATTATAATTCAAAACAAACCATTTGATTTAAACTCATGAACTAAAGCCCTTACTTTTTTTTGTAGAATTTAGTATTGAACTTTTCTTTTGAAACGTGTATATCCCATTCCCCTAGTCAAACCAATTTATTGGTTTTAAGGATGAGCTTTTTACCGGCAGGTCCTGCTCTGAATAGGGCGGGCGGGTATGAGAGTTATTAAATGAGGATGAAGGCAAGTGTGGGGGATTATATTGTTTCCCGAATCAGAAGCGAGACGGGGGCGGGAGAAGTACCCGCCCACCCCACCGCAGCCCCGTTATACAAATACATATTTTTTAAAAAATATATTTTATAGCATTTACAAAATATGGATTTTAAAAAATTTAAAAGTATTTTAGTATTTTACTATCTTAAAGAACCTTAATAATTACTAAATTCTTCTTATAAATAGTAACTATAGTAACTTTATTTAATGTTTTACTTCGAAGAATTTAATTAATTATTAGGTCTTCCATTGAATTTTTAGAATTTGGTTTCATTTGTTTTTGAGATTTGGTTAGTTATTTTTAGAGACCTTTATTTGTTTTCATGAGATATTAATATTATGTTGACCAATTTTATATTTAATTTGATACAATTTATTTAAATGTTAATAATATTTATTGAGTAAATAATCTCGTTCATTTCACCGATTCGAGTTTTGCTACAGTAAAAAATTCTAAAAAATAATTACATCTAATTTTTTTATTACAGTAAAAAATTCTCATATAAAATTATATTTCAATTTCAATTAAAAATTAAAATTAACGATTTAAATATGCCCTAAATAAGGTACACAGGTATGAGAGACAAAGGGTAAAGTGGAGAAGAGAGTGAGGAAGCATACCCAATTCCTTTCCGCCTGATACTCATCATTGTTGGTTTGTCAAAAACAGAGAAGAAAGAAAAACTTGTCAAATTGAACTTTTCTTCTGAAACGTGTACATCCCAACCCAAAAAAAAAAAAAAAAAAAAAAAAAAAAAAAAAAAAAAAAAATGGTAAATCCCAACCCAAAAAAAAAAAAAAAAAAAAAAAAAAAGAAAGAAGAAGAAGAAGAAGAATCCTGTCTTCTTTGCAAGTGTCTGTTATTTGACATCTGTTGTTCTATCAGCATCTTTTTTGTCAAACGATATATATATATATATATATATATTGAGGAATCGTGTCAAACAAACTTGAGCCGTCCAAATACGACTGAAAATTTGTACATAGAAAATCAGCAACTTCTTTTATAGTGATAAGAGTACCGTACTTTATTGTTTTGGGAGAAACGAGAACATATTAGTACGTTTAAAATTCGTTTTAAGATAATTTTATTTTTTATTTAAAAATAATTTTTTTTAATTTTATATAAAAATTATTTTTAAAAATAGATTTGATAATTTTATTAAGATATTATTTTTAGTATAAAATATATATTAATGTCTTTCTTTTTGTGTGCTAAGAGAAAAGAAAATAGAAATAAAAAATAAAAAATAACTAAAAATTATTTTTTTATTTTTCTCTCATTTTACACTAAATAAAAAAATATATTTTTATTTTTTTTATTTTTAATTATGTCAAAAATTATTTCTCTTTATTTTTATTTTTATTTTTTAAAATACGTGAAAAATAAAAATAAAATAAACTCCAAACATGACCATTAACACTATATTATACTATGCAGTGGAGTTATTTTTTTTAAACAGCGTATATTCCTTTTTGCCCTTTCTCTCTGAAATGTCTGTCTTGTCCCTTCTTCTCTTCTTTTGCTCGGTGCGGGCTTTTGGGAATTTCAACTGGGATTTGGTCTGTTTGTACGATTTTGCCCTTGGTCTTAATTTTTTTCAGTTTATGTTGCCTTGGACTTTTTGGTGCTTTTCTATAGAGAGATGCGTGGGAAAGCGTGCCCAGCTGTCTTTGAGTTTGGTTTTTTTTTTTTTGGCTCTCTTTTTGCTGTGTGAACAACCGGGTCAGGTGAAACAAAATAATGTAATCAAAATCAAGTTAAATTTTTATGAGTTCGTTTAGTTCGCTGCTTTGAGTTTATAATTTAAATTTTTATATGAAAATTTTTTACTATAATAAAAAGTTAAATGTGATTGTTTCTAAGAGTTTTTTATTATAAAAAAATTTAAATCGGTGAAATAAATGAGACTTTATGTTTATTATTTATAGTCTTATCCTCAATAATTTATATTTTTTTATTTGTTCTTTATGTTTCAATTTAAATATTTCTTACAAAGTATTCTAAATATCATTTTCAAACATGACCTCTATACATTTTTTTAATTACTTTATTGAATTAATTATTCTCAAATGTGTTTAAAGTTTTTATTTATTTTATATTTACTTTATTAAATGATATGGGCAATTTAATAAAATTTTGATAATTAAATAAATTAATATTATTTCCCGTTACTATTAAACATTTCCTTCAAATTTCATTCAACCAAGTAAGTTGATCTTCTCACAAAATAATGAAACTTCAAACAATTAAAATTAAGCTGAATTAAAGAAAATGAGCATTTAACATAATTTAATAAAAATTATTATGATTAATTAAATAAGACTTTTTCTATTATGAGAATATTGTAACAATTTCTTTTAAACATAACCACACAGTAAGCACGTGACTCAGGCTAGTTTTATCTAAATTGCAGAGACACCCTTTAAGCAAAACATTTCAAGTCAACACCTCTTGTCCTAATTTTATTGTCTTTTAATGTAAAATAACCAAAATTAACAATCTCAACCATTGAATTATTTATTGCATTGATCTTGGTCCTTGTTAATGTTATTTTTACACTACTAAAGTACAAATTATATTTTGTGTGTTTAAAAGATCATTTAACATAATTTTATTGACTTTAAAGGGTAAAATGTCACTACTTTAGGTCTTAAATTTAGGTTATTTAGCTATAATCATTTTCTAAAGAATTGACAGTGAGTCACTCCAATCTCACTTCATATTTTAACTAAATATATATTATTTTAATATTATTTAATTGTTGCATTTATTATCGTTTGAAAGTAATTAACTCACTAATTAAAAAAGTAATAGTTTCAAAGAATAAAATAATAAAAAAATCAAATGCTAGCCCCTTCTTATTAGTTATATTTGACTATGTAAAATGCATTTTTTAAATAGCTAACCATTTAGCATAGTGAATAAAAAAAAGGTCACGTCATTAGCCATTTAGGCTAAAAACATGAACCCCGTTTGGTTCGTTGATTCAAATTTTATTGATTTAAATTTTTTTATTTGAACAGAAAAATTCAAACTGTGTAATTTTAATAATAGTTTGAATTAGCTTTTGGATGTATAGTTAAAATTTTAAATTGAACGAGGAATAAAATTCGAATTTGTTTTTTTGTTGGTATGAAAAGCAAAGATTGTATGCACTTTTTTACTCTCTAAAAATGGTTTGAACGGCTAAACTTAAGAGGAGAGCTATAAGTTAGACAGTTTAACTCAATTCAAACAGAAAATACATTCAAATTGCATGCTTATCAAATACAAATTTAAATTGTGCTCACCATTCGAAGTGAATTGAATTGAACTAAACTAGAGAATTAAACGGGAATAACTAACACGGTTGGAGATGATCTAACTGTCAAATTACACTATTCTATCATATTTGACTAACGGAGGGGATTCTTTTGTAATCTTTATGAAAACTCAAAATTATAATAGTCAAAATATTCTGATGTAGGGGTGTCTCCATAATTTAGATAAAACACATGGGTCCCCATTCATTTCACTAATTCGAGTTTTGCTACAGTAAAAAGTTTTAAAAAACAGTCACATTTAACTTTTTTACTACAGTAAAAAACACTCACATAAAGTCACATCTCAACTTAAATTAAAAACCCGAATCAACAAACTAAACGGGCCCTAGTATAGAAAACCCTTGTTATTTTATAGGGTCTCACCTTTTGAATAACAGTCAATAAGATCAACTTATGAAAATTCAAGGCTTTCAGAAAAGAAGATTACACGTATTGGAGGTTTTAGAAATATAAAAGCATTCTGTATAGAATGTAATAAGTTTTGAATTGTTAACCCAATCCATATACTCGGAATGTACCCACGTCTGTGTCTCAATGTAAACACCTATTATTTCAATGTCGTTTTAGGATTATATATAGCCACCTCTTTGGTCAAGGACTCTAGAATGTTTGACTGCCAATGAACATTAGTTGTATTATATAGATTATAGATATAGATATTATTTTACATATATATATATATATATATAATCGTAGACAAATAAAAAACTATTTAATATTTTATATGCATATGTATATATATAAATGGTGATTGTGATTATACCCTCAATTAGTTTTCCTAAGAAATCCTCTACGCAGTTTTCAATTTTAAGTTTTTACAGTAAAAAATTCTCAGAAAATGTCACATCTAATTTTTTCTGTTACAATAAAAAACTCTCAGAAAATGTCACATCTCAACTCAAATTAAAAACTCGAATCCGCGAAGTGAACGAGACTTATAAGTACTTACAGTGATTTTGACTAGACAATTAAATGTAAACTTTTTGGTTGGTGGGAGTATAACGTCTAGTCTAATGACTAATTTCTCCCCCACATTAATATTGATGTAACGCCTATATATATAGCATTTTTTCATTATATATTTAAATAGTAGTTCTAAACTCCCAATCAAAAAGTGTTGAGTTTTCGAAGCTGTTTTCCACGAGAGAATTCTCCCGATTATGTGATTAGGACTTCTATAGTAGCGTATTCGTGTTGCACTGTACTTCTTCTCAAAACAAGAAAAGGGAAAAGCCTTGTCAAACAAGAATATTGACTTCTTTCCAAGTGTTTGTTAATTGAATCTCTTTTCTTTTTGAAAAGTCTTAAAAGAAAAAATAAAAATAAAAATAATAAAGAATCCGTTTAGTTCGTTAATTTAAATTTTTAATTCGAATTAAAATGTGATATTATGTGAGTTTTTTATTGTAGTAAAAAAATTAGACGTAATTATTTTTAAGAATTTTGACTATAATAAAACTCAAATTTTAAACTCGAATTGACAAAATAAACGGAGTCAGGGTTATATATACATAGCCGCCACCTTGTCAAAGTCATGTAAACATGAGTTTACTATGTATGTATGTATGTATGTATGTATATTCTAATGCCCTCAAGACATTTATGATTAAAAATTAAGGGGGAAGAGAGAGAGATATTTATATATAGAGAGAGAGAGAGAGAGAGATGGAAGAAGTGGTAATAGTGGGAGCAGGGATAGCTGGGTTGGCCACAGCAGTGGCTCTAAAGAGAGTGGGGATTAAAGCATTGGTTTTGGAGAGATGGGATGGGCTTAGAGCCACTGGTGCAGCCTTGGGTCTCTTCCCAAATGCTTGGCTTGCTCTTGATGCCTTGGGTGTTTCTCATAAGCTTACTTCAATCTACGACAATGTTGAAGTGTAAGTGCTTTCTTTCCTTCGACAAGACGCATCTGTTTAACAGAGCTCTTGTTTTTAATTAGTAGATGAAGAAAATGAGTAAAAGTTATAATTTTTTAGTAAATGTTTAGAACCATATTTTTTAAGAACGTAATAATTGGGCAATTTTTAAATTTTTTGATAAGTACTAAATTAACATATCGATAGGATATGTTTTTTAATCACTATATATGTATAAAAGTTATATCAAATTAAAAAAGTGTGAATATTTTATAATTAAAATAAATTTGTATTAGAAAAAATCTTAATTTATAGTTCTTTAATGAAACTCTAGTATAAGTTTCAAAGTTTGTTCATATTTTTTTTCTTTTCTTTTCTTTAGAAGTCAAAGAAAAGTCTTATTTTGAGGCTTTGATTAAAAATTTGTCTAAAAGGTTAACGGAACATCTAATTAAACATTTTTAGAAGCGGTTTTTAAATCTAAGAAGTCAAAAGAAGCTTTTAGGAAACTCTGCTAAATAGACACTACATATGTTTCATCGGATTTTTTCCTGGCCTTTTTTTCTTTAGGCTTAATCTTGAACTACTTTAAGTTCATTTATTGACCCAAATGGCTATTGAACAAGTTCTTTGTTGGTAGGATTGTACTATCAGATTAACTTCATCGCTAAAAATAAAAAAGTAATGATCTCAAAGAATAAGAAGATAGCAACAAAGATGTTGTACATCCAGACAAACAAGATTCAGAGATGCTTCTCTAAGCTGTTTGAACATTCTATAACGGTTTTATGGATTGTTCAACGCACACACAGAAAATGAACATTTCATCCGTGGAAGTTAACAAACATGAATATTTTCAGCTTTCTATTCACTCTTGGCGATTTTTTCTGTAGGGCGTTTGTAACCAATTTGGAAAGTGGAGCAATTCAACAAGTCCCTTCCGCTAGAACCAATGTGTAAGCAATGATCTTCTCATTTAGCATTTATTTACAACTATAAAGCTACTTTCAAGGGATTATCATGTAACATCCTTGTTTATCTGCATTTTGTGTTTGTTGTCTTTGTATGTGAAGTGATGCTCAAAGTGGACCCAAGTTAGTTCACCGAAAGGCCTTACTCGAGGCTTTGGCAGAAGAATTACCAACCGACTCTATCCGCTTTTCATCCAAGATCAACGCCATCGGGTCAATAACAGATGAAGGTTCTTCTATTGCTGTTGTTCATATGGAAGATGGAAGTGTCATCAAAGCAAAGGTATTGTTCTCTTAATGCCTACTCATGTTAGTTATGCAGTATTCCCGCTTTCATATTATATAGTCATAAAACAGACACACAATGTGTTAATGTACATTACGTGTCATCCCAAAAGCTTAAACTGATAGAAGGTGGGCGAACAATAGTATTATATTATAATAGAATGCTCATTCTATCCTCACCACTCATAGAGTCTCGAATTTGTTTGCTCTTCGGGAATTGTAGGTTTTGATAGGTTGTGACGGGGTACACTCAGTGGTGGCAAGCTGGTTGGGACTCGCCGCACCAGTCCATTCCGGTCGATCAGCAGTGCGGGGATTGGCTGTATTTCCTCAAGGCCATCGGCTGAAACACGAAACCCACCAGTTCGTAGGTGCAGCGGGAAGAAGGGCTGGTTTCATTCCCCTTACTGATAAAGACCTCTATTGGTTCTTGAGTTGTTCATCTCCAGCTGAAGGTTCGAATACCACGCCTTTCTCTACTCTCTAAGGAGTCCTTATTCTTGTACTGTCACAACTTGCTGAATAACAGGAGTTGCAACAATCATTATTTGCTTTTGGGATAATAATTAAACAAAATAAAATAAAAAAATCCCCATGTGTTTTACTGTTCTTTGAAATGTTGTGTTCTATCTTATATTTGGGGGTTTTTTAAGCAGAGTTTGTAAAACGTGTAGGGATAAGTACAACATTTTTAAAAACATAAGACAGGACACAATATATTTCGACAAAATATTAGGGATGTTTTTGTTATAATCACTTTGTTTTGTTTTTTTAGTTTGTTTTCAGTCACACATTAAGTCATGTGGTAGGATACAGGTCTTGCAGAAGCACAACGACCATTGTGTCATTCAACCATAAGCCATAAGGGAGCTACCACCATTATTTATGCTAAACAATCATTTGTTCTGCATCAAATAAATCCAATTTACCATGTCATACTAATAAAATTGAAGAATTAGCATCCTCAAAAAAAAAAAAAAATAATAATATTGCATTGATGCCCCTACCAAATAACATGTGCACTAACTTTTTATGTTTTATTTCACACATACTTCATTGCAGGGACGGATCACCTGGCTGGAAACCCGGAACTAATACAGAAAGAAGTAATTGAAAACTATGCCAAGGACTTGCCTGAACTATATCTAGACATTGTCAAGCACTCTGATCTTTCAACATTGTCATGGGCTCCATTGGTGTTTAGGCAGCCATGGAAAGTAGCATTTGGGAACTTAAGCAAGCAAAACATCACGGTGGCTGGCGACGCCATGCACCCCATGACGCCGGACTTGGGACAGGGCGGTTGCTCGGCGCTTGAAGATGCTGTGGCTCTAGGTAGGCACATTGGAACATCCTTCATACAAAATGGTGGCCTTGTACCCAATGAAATGGCTAGAGCATTAGCAAATTATGTCGAGGAAAGAAGGTGGCGCGCCACTTGGTTGATCACAGGATTATATTTGTCAGGATGGGTGCAAGGAGGTTCTTCTTGGGTTGTGAAGCTCTTCAGGGATACAATATTTTATAGATTCCTTTTCCGCAAGATATTTAGTATTAATCATTATGATTGTGGCAAACTTCCTAGTATCGCTGATGAGGAACAAACTGGGAACAATAAGAAGTTTAAATAACATGTTTATCAAGTAGGATTATTTAGAATATTTGAATTTATAGTTGTGATTATCTATTTGGATTATTTAGGAGTTATCTATGCAATTTGATTATTTGGTTTTGTTTATCTTATTTTAAGACTTTAAAAGTCTATAAAGTAGTATGATATTTGTATTTTCCAGTTCAGACTTTGATGATTAGTTGAACACAAATATTTTATATTATGTTGTTCTCTAGTCTCTCCCTCTTCTTCTTTTCTCCATCAAAATTCTTCTCTTCTTCTGTAGAGGGTGAAGTTCTACGGTTGAATTTATATGAGGTCAATGACTAAATCCAGACAATTCGCGATGTTAGTATTGGATCGTGGTAAATAAATGTAGAAAAATAAAATAAGGTAGAGACATGGGAATTTTATTAGAGATTCGCTCGTTAATGAGAATTACGTCCTGTGTAGGGTCTTTAGTATGCTTCTACTATAGTCGGAGAATAATTACGACGCCGTTAAGAATAAGAAGAGGAGAAAAGAAGAATGGAATTCAGGAAAATAGGGAAAATATGAGAGAATTGGGGTGAACTAGTCCTCAAACTCCGCTAAAATATGCTCTAAATTTGCCTGAGGATGCGTGAAGAACAATGTTGGAGGTTGGGCTCGCTCTCTTGTACGTATAGATGAAGCTTAGGGCGTGAACTATGCCCCTATTTATAGGCTTGGTGGCTGAATCCCTGTTGGATAAGGTCTCATTTGAATTTTTAACTCGGAGATGAAGTAATCCCTTTTTTAGAGGAGATATCCTCGTTTAAATATGTATTTGGACAATTAGGATAGAGGATTTTGTGGAAAATCTATCCCAAATCTAAAATCTTGGGCGCCAAGTCATCTAGGCCATCGGACAGTTCGTCAGTGAGCTGTCTGCCCATTGAGTAGCGGCCCACGAGATTTCAAGAGCTCGTGGCTCATCCGGAGGTGCTTAAGTCGTTTTGGCAAGATTTTCCTAGGCTTGGGAAGTGGCCGACTCAAGCCTGTCTGGTGGGGACTCGTTTGACGATCTGTGACTGGCGAGCTGTTGGCAACTTGTAGACAATTCCAACTACTAGTTTGGCAAATGACCCTAACTCTCCAAGATACGTGTTGACACGTGTACGGTGAGAAATGATGTACAAAATTTAACCTCAACATCTTCTTTATCTTTCTCTCTCTATTTCTTAATCATCTATGTCTCACATAAATCGCGAGTTAACCTTGTGGAGAACCTATAAAATATATATAGAAATAAACACAAAATACAATGAAAGAAGGGAATTCTGTTGCTTTTGTGCGGAGAAGTAAACCGCTGCTTTTGACATAGCAGTGATCATGGGCATTCTGACCCATATTGACTTTAGAAATTTGATTTTTATGCTTTGTTTAAAAAAAAAAAAAATAGTTACGATCTCATTGTATAGGAAACGTTATATGTGTTCCCACTCAAATAATAGAAATTCATAATTATGTTCTTAAAAGTTATCTTTAATTATTTTTCATAGTAACCCATCAAAAAATTTTTTGACTCCGCCATTGTCCATCATTTCTTTGTCATTGTTAATGGGATGAAGAGTTGATATTTATTTAAACTCTGTGATAGCAAAGATGTCTTGGGTAGTTTTACATAGTCAGGTTGTAGTTTTAGAACAAATATCTTGAATATAGAGTTACTATTTCCAAACCCTAAATCCAGAAAAGTTAAGATCGAACTTAAAGAAAAAAGAACTCGTGAGATTTTCAGCACAAAAGTCGTGAGATTGTCAGCACAAAACATAAACTTCCAAAGATGTCAATATCATAATGCCATTCATGTCAACATTTGGTCCAAGAGTTTAGGGAAATTATAATAAATAGAAGATTTATAAAACTAAATTAAGTAAATAACACATTTTAAAATTATTTGAAGTAAATAACAGTTTACCTTGTAAAGATTTCATTTATGACTGGTAAAAAATAATTTATGTTGTTTTATTTACGTGGAAAAAAAGTCCTTTTACTAGACGTAAAAAGAAAATTTACATGGAAAAAAAAATCTTTTTACTGGCCGTGAAAAGATCATTTACACGATAAATTATTATTTATTTTAAATAGTTTTAAAATCTACTATTTATTTTAATTATTTACTATAAATCTGATATTTACTTCAGTCTTCCTTTAGAAAATTTAGACAAACTTAACTCAGTGATGTTTGAAGATACTACAAAAAGAACAAAACAAAAGAAGAGATTAATTACAAAAATTCCCCTTCAACTATAGCTTTTATACAATGTGCCCCTCATTCTTCAAAATGTAACATTCGTTTCTCCTATATTAACAAATAAACTCTTTTGATTACAAAATTTAACAAAATAACACATGTGACACAAAAAAATAGGGATGTTGAATAATTACTTGGTTAGATCCTCTCTATGCAATCACAACATAAGTGAAAGGAGATATTATTATTTAAATAAGTTTTTTTTCTTTTTTAATATGGCTTTTTCGCATAGGTACCCAAAGCATGTCGCATTTGGACAAGCAGTTCCTGAACTAAAAAGTTTGGCAATTAAACCCCTTGAATTTTGTAATTTGTGACATAAGCAGTACTTATAATAACGTATGTTTAATATTTAACGGTTTTTGACATGTACTGATTGTTACCTCCATTTTAAGGGCATTAGTTGTCATTTTGACATGTGATCTGCACGTCATGACCTGCACATGCCCTCTTATTTATTTATTTTTTAAAAGTTGAGGTATAAAGTTAGACAATTTAACTCAATTCAAACAAGAAATATATTTGAATTGCATGCTTATCAAACACAAATTTAAATTGTGCTCACCATTCAAACTAAATTGAACTGAACTAAACCAGAAAAGTAAATGGGAATAACTAACACAGTTGGAGATGATCTAACTGTCAAATTACACTATTCTATGTAGGGGTGTCTCCATAATTTAGATAAAACACATGGGCGTATAGAAAACCCTTGTTATTTTATAGGGTCTCACCTTTTGAATAACAGTCAATAAGATCAACTTATGAAAATTCAAGGCTTTCAGAAAGAAGATTACATGTGTTGACGGTTGGATTTCGTCAACAATAAACCCGCCGGATTACCTTGGGGTTACCCTTTGGATTACCGGCTTGTGGGTTTAATGAAAGTGTGGATTCTGGTTTGATTTAAGTATTTTTGTGTTTGAATGAACTATATGTAAATGAACAAGGAGAATTTTATAGTGGTTCACTCTATAAAATTAGAGCTACATCCACTGTATATATTATATTTCTTTTGTAGAGATCATAGTTTACAATGAATACTATCTCTCTCTCTCTCTCTCTCGTTCTTTTTCCTTTTGAATTTTTCTGGGCCCCTTCCCTATTGGGGTCCTTCTTCTTTTATACTCGGACTTCCTTCGCTGGGTGGGTTTCCTTCGTAGGTAGGAACACTCAAGTGCTCTAGGCCCAGACATAGCCCACTAATCAGCACTGTTCACTCAACCAATTAGTCTTCTATTACGGCTCTGCGACTCTCCGTAATGCTTTTCTGTCTCCTGGGGGGGCGGTTTGTAAACTTGCAATTAATGCTGTCAGACTTCTCTTATCTTTGCATGTAACCTATCATGTCGAAAAGGGACGTTCCCCTCGTCGTTAGTGGTTGTTTAACCTTTCTCGCCCCTTCTAGTGATCTCTTCTGCAGTCGAGGGCTCTTGTCGTGTCGACCCAGGCGGAATCAACCGTCGACGTCTCATGGGGTCGTCGCCCTAATCATGGACTTCATCTTCGGGCTCTATAGCTGATCGTGAGGGAAACGAAGCGTCGAGGGTTGGGTGCTCGACGGAAAGCAAGTATAGCCACGTGTCGTGGCGCCGTTGGTCCAGGTGTCCATCACATTTTCCCACACAACAGCCACCCCCCAGGTCGAGGGCTCCTTTTTTTAGGCGGCTTCGAGCTCTAGGTTCGGTTTGTCCTTTCCGTACTTCGGGTGTGGGAAATCGGTCCCAAACCTCCGTCCGCAATGATGGCCTGGGTGCTTTGGGTGTATAACTGTCGCGTCGATTGATTTGGCATAATGATGAGTATCCGTGTTTCAAGACAACGAATATAGGCCGTCGGATCCGCGTCTTTTCAATTTTCCGCCCTTCCCCTTACCGTCAGATACGGAGAGTGATCCCTGGTCGTTGGTCTTTTGGGGTCTTCATCCGACGGTTGGGGGGTCTTCATTCCCGACTTTTTCGAAACGTAACATTCGTTTCTCCTATATTAACAAATAAATTCTTTTGATTACAAAATTTAACAAAATAACACATGTGACACAAAAAAATAGGGATGTTGAATAATTACTTGGTTAGGTCTTCTCTATGCAATCACAACATAAGTGAAAGGAGAGATTATTATTTAAATAAGTTTTTTTTTTTAATATGGCTTTTTCGCATAGGTACCCAAACCATGTCGCATTTAGACAACCAATTCCTGAACTAAAAAGTTTGGCAATTAAACCCCTTGAATTCTGTAATTTGTGACATAAGTAGTACTTATAGGCCCTGTTTGTTTCTGTCTTCGTTTCCATTTTTCACAATTTTCGAGATTAAAAACTGAAAACGCGGATGTAAAACGCGTTTGGTGCAAATTTAAAAAAAAAAACAAAAAAAAAACGTTTTTGTCGTTTTCTGAAAATCTAAAAACGGAAAAAACTCGTTTTCATTTTCTCCTCCGTTTTCCTTTTCTCTCTTCAGCCATCAGAGACCCGTTTTCATTCTTTTTCTACCCTTCTTCAGCCCAGATTCTTCTGATTTCAGCTGCGCCATTTGATTCCCAGCCGAGTTCCTCCGTTCTTCTCGCCCGATACAGAAAAAACCACCATCTTTGGCCAGCAAAAGCGCCTTCTTAGACTCACTTTCTCTCTCTCTTCTCAGCTTCAGAAAATGGAGGCCAACACCTTTAGAGCAGTGGGCTTGGATTTCCTCACAAAGAAACCGTATTCGCCTCCTTCATGGGTGACCCATCTTAGTCCAATTCCCTCTCACGTCTTCTCTCTCGGCCATGTAAGCCGATTCTTCTCCTTTCCCTTTTTGGTTCTTCGGGTCATCCTCTGATTTTCTTGGGGAACTTTTAAAATGGGTTTTTTGGATTCTTGTTTTCAGAGGCTTTTTTGGAGTGTTCCTATGGTTTGTACTGAATTTTTATACTTGCTGGTGAATTTATTATCAATTTCCAACTCCAATTCACAAGTGGAATCTCCCTAATTTACCCAACAACACTGAAGTCTGGTTGAAGGTATCTGCTTTTGTCTCTTGTGTTATTTCTAATTTTTCTTAATTGAATTTGATGGTAATATTTCTTGAATTTTGCTTTCTGTGAAGTTATATTATTGCCCCCTTGTGGATATTGTGAAGTTATAGTAGCAATTTACAATACACGCAAACTGAGACACACACACACATATTTTGTTTGCTTTTGTATATACAGTTTCAATCGTTTTAGTCATATGTTTCAGTAATGTGTTTTTTTTTTCTTTTCTCAAATGAGGTCAAGTTTTGTTGATGAAAGAAAAGTTGTAATCTTTTTTTTAGGATAGGATCAAGTTTTGGCTTCCTTGCGGGATATTTGTGTTTAAGCGCTTGTGAACAACCTTTTCTTTTTGCTTTTTTTTAAAAAAATTGAAATCAATTTCTGAATAAAACTACCAAACACATTTTCAAGAATAATTCCAAAATGAAAATGAAAACATTTTTATTTCTATTTTCATACAAAAAATAAAATCATTTTGGAACCAATTCCAAACGCACACATAATAACGTATGTTTAATATTTAACGGTTTTTCACATGTACTGATTGTTACCTCCATTTTAAGGGCATTAGTTGTCATTTTGACATGTGATCTGCACGTCATGACCTGCACATGCTCTCTTATTTATTTACTTTTTAAAAGTTGAGGTATAAAGTTTTAAACTCGTCACTTTATAACGGAGTCGGTCTTATTTTGATAGAATTTTACTCTTTACCAAGTCGTATCGCATACTTCCTGTTGATTTTTATAAGAAAGCCTTTTGTACAGGTACGTACGAGTCGTCATAAACTTTCTAAGGCCCCGTTCTTTTCACCATTCAACTTTCTAAGACTCCGTACAAGTTTTGACTGTTTCTAACTTTTTTACTATAGTAAAAAGCTATCACATAAAGTCACATCTCAACTCGAATTAAAAATTTAAATCAGCGAACTAAACAGACTCATTATATTGTATAGGGAACCAATATATTGGTCAAACGAGGGACTTGTCGAAAACTAATCGATAGGCTTTTGGACGTCGTTTTTGTGGTGCACTTTTCTATCGCTTTTCCTTCTGTATAAGGAAGAAAATAAAAGATGCACTTTCTCTTCTTTCAAGTTCTAGTGCATTGACATTTTCAAGTCAATTAAACAACCGAATTGACAAGGGGGAAAAAAAAAAGAAGTCATATAAAAATTTTGTCATCTAGACAAGATTTAAGTGGAGGGGGAACTACGATATGAATGCTAGCTATTAGGGAATAATTAATATTTTCTAGTGAATTATTTTTATTTGTTTCTAGTAGTGGCATGTTGCGGAGTTACCTTAAATTCTTTATTTCCTCTTTTTCTGAGGGGACGTTTGTTTCCTGTATTCGTCTCTGATTCTGATTCATGATTCATGATTCATAGTTCTCTGCAATGTTTTTTTATAAAAAAACAAATACACATAAAACGAGAATAATTCTGAATCATGATTCTAAATCTATGAACCAAACGGCTCCATATTTAAGAATCAAAAGAATACAAAAAAAGAATTTACTAGTAAGAAACGTTATGAATGAGTGGGCTTCAAATGTCCTAATATAAAGAGATATTCTCATTTGAAAATGTTTGATATAAATAAATCTAAATTATATATTACTGAAGATAACAAACATAAAATATAACTTTCCCAATAGCTCACCAAGAAATCCACCTCCATTACTGCCATTCAATATGAACATACAAACACAAAATGCATTGCTATTACAATCATCCATCAATTAATAGAAAAAAAAAAAAAAGGGAAAAAAGTCAATGGAGAAATTTAATTTGGCATGCATTTTAATCAAACGAAGCGAACGATGATTGATATGACTTTATTTAATTGAGGAACTCACGCTAGTCAATTTACATTTTGGTAGATAGTTTCCTTTTCAAACTTTTTTTTTTTTTTTGAATTTTCAAATTGATCAGTTATACAAATATTATGAATTCAAATTCTCGTTCTAAAAAGAAAGAACAAATTTATATGGGCTGGTTCTAAACTTCTAATCAATGAACACAGTGATTCTGGAAGCACACCATGCGCCACTGCTAGCATCGTTGAACTTTCCTAAATTTATTTAACTATATAAAATAATTGTTTCCTCTATATGCTGATTTTTCTAATTAAGAACTTACAGTGATTTTGACTAGACAATTAAGGTCTCGTTCACTTTGTGGATTCGAGTTTTCAATACGAGTTGAAATGTGACATTTTCTGAGAGCTTTTCACTGTAACAGAAAAAGTTAGATGTGACATTTTCTGAGAGCTTTTTACTATAAAAACCTAAAACTGAAAACTCGAATCGATGAAATGAACGAAGCCTAAATGTAAACTTTTTGGTTGGTGGGAACTAATTTCTCCCCCACATTAATATTGATGTAACGCCTATATATATAGCATTTTTTCATTATATATTTAAATAGTAGTTCTAAACTCCCAATCAAAAAGTGTTGAGTTTTCGAAGCTGTTTTCCACGAGAGAATTCTCCCGATTATGTGATTAGGACTTCTATAGTAGCGTATTCGTGTTGCACTGTACTTCTTCTCAAAACAAGAAAAGGGAAAAGCCTTGTCAAACAAGAATATTGACTTCTTTCCAAGTGTTTGTTAATTGAATCTCTTTTCTTTTTGAAAAGTCCTAAAAGAAATAAATATATAAAAAAAAAAACCCGTTTAAGGTTTATACATAGCCGCCACCTTGTCAAAGTCATGTAAACATATGTTTAGGCTCCGTTCATTTCACCAATTCGAGTTTTGCTATAGTAAAAAATTCTTAAAAACAGTCACATTTAACTTTTTTCTACAGTAAAAAGCTCTAACGTAAAGTCACATCTCAACTCAAATTAAAAACTTGAATCAACTAACTAAACGAGCAATTAATATGTATGTGTATATATATTCTAATTGTGATTATGCCCTCAAGACATTTATGATTAAAAATTAAGGCCTGAGAGAGAGAGAGAGAGAGAGAGAGAGAGAGAGAGAGAGAGAGATGGAAGAAGTGGTAATAGTGGGAGCAGGGATAGCAGGGTTAGCTACAGCAGTGGCTCTAAAGAGAGTGGGAATTAAGGCATTGGTTTTGGAGAGATGGGATGGGCTTAGAGCCACCGGTGCAGCCTTGAGTCTCCTCCCAAATGCTTGGCGTGCGCTTGATGCCTTGGGTGTTTCACACAAGCTTACAATCTATAGCCCGCCTAAAAAGTAAATATTTTCTAATTTCTTCATTTTCCTATTGAAATTCTACACTTGGGATTGCTCTTGCAGCTCCAACATAATATATGTTATGTTCTATATGTTTTTGAGAAGTGTTGGGGAGTTACTAGCACTGTTAGTACTATGAGTATTGTGATATTTTTGCGGTTTACTTTTTGAACTATGAACTTTTTATTTTAATAGATTACTTCTTGAACTTTGATTTTTTTTGTCAGTTTCTATGTTTGAACTAAAATTGACGGAGGTAATCATATGTCCATCACATGATAACTTGAAATTTTACATTAATAGTTGCATTACGTGAAATTAGATTTCATTAATGTAAAAACCTTTTGTTTTTTTTATAAACTATGTAAGAACCTATTGAAAATTAGAACATTTTGCATTTAATATAACTATTTATATAAAATTTTCAGTAATTATTATGTCATATGAATGTGATCATCTATGTTAGAAGTTAGAAATCCAGTGTCACGGGATAAAACGGTCAAAAAAACAAAAGTTCATGAGTAATCTACTAAATTTAAAAGTTCAGCGTCCAAAGTGTCACAATATTTAATATAAATTCAAAGATCAAAAGTCCTAACAACACTAATGTTAAGGGTTCCAACTTTAGTCCCAACATTGTAATACTAATTAATGTGACATTCGAGTTGTCATTCTATTAAAATTAAAATGTTGCATCTTGCCGATAACTACTATATATGTCAAATGCATTGTATAAAAGAGTTGCATCGACCGATGGAATGATAATTCATTGCATATTTATGCAAAAGTTGGTACACTATTCTTTTTCAATTCCGTTTGGAGATTCCAACTGCTTTGTGGATTAAAATAATACTCTTTGTAATGAACTTCGCCTTTGTGATTATTTCTAAATGTGTTCTTGATCATGTTGATCAACTCATTTCTTTAAAAAATTAAAATTAAAATTGTACATCTTAAGATTTGTATTCCCTCTTTGTGCTTGTTGTTAAGGTCATATGTAACCAATTTGGAAACTGGAGCAATTCAAGAAGTCCCCTTCGGTGGAACTAATGCGTAAGCAATGTTCTAATTCTCTTTCAGCCTGTGTTGGAATTCTTTGTAACTATAATGGTCCGTTCATTTCACCGATTCGAGTTTAGAATTCAAATTTTACTATAGTAAAAAGCTCTCAGAAATAGTCACATCTAACTTTTTTTGCTACAATAAAAGGTTTTTACATAAAGTCACATCTCAACTCGAATTAACGAACTAAACGGACCCTAAATTTATTACAAGAGACTATAATGTATACATCCTAGTTTATCTGCACTTTTTTTTTTGGGATGTCTTGTATGTGAAGTGGTGGTCATCAAAGTGGGCCCAAATCAGTACACCGAAAGGCCTTACTCGAGGCTTTGGGAGAGGAATTGCAAGCCGACTCTATCCGCTTTTCATCCAAGATCAACGGCATCGGGTCAATAACACATGAAGGTTCTTCTATTGCTGTTCTTTATATGGAAGATGGAAGTATCATCAAAGCAAAGGTATTGTGCTCATAATGCCGGCTTTTATCATTACGCAATCCGCTTTCGGCTCACGCATCAAACATCAGGCAGTTCTAGGGCGGGGTAGGTTAACGGGGTGATCCTACGCTCAAATCCTGAGAACATCTAACAATGTGCTACAAAAAAAAAAAAAAAAAAAAAAAAAAAGAGGCAATTGTCATTCTATCTACATCCTTTGTAGAGTCTCAGGTCCTGTTCATTTCACCGATTCGAGTTTAGAATTCGAGTTTTGCTACAGTAAAAAGCTCTCAAAAACAGTTATATCTAACTTTTTTACTATAGTAAAAAGCTCTCACATAAAATCACATCTCAACTTGAATTAAAACTCGAATCGACGAGCCCTCAATTTGTTTGCTCTTTGGGAATTGCAGGTTTTGATAGGTTGTGATGGGGTGCACTCGGCGGTGGCAACCTGGTTGGGACTCGCTTCACCTGTCGACGCGGGTCGAACAGTTGTGCGGGGCTTGGCTGTATTTCCTCAAGGCCATGGACTGAAACATGAACTCCAACAGTTTGTAGGTTCAGGAACCAGGTCGGGTTTTCTTCCCGTCACTGACAGAGATATCTTTTGGTTCTATGGTTGTTCAACTCCACCTAAAGGTTCAAACATTATACCTTTTTCTACTCTTTTTAATTCCTTTGTTCTTCTACTGTCATAATTCGCTGAATAATAGGAGTAACAATGATCATTATTTCCTTCTGGGAAAATAACAAAAACCTCCTCTGTGTTTCATTGGCTTGTTATATTCCACCTTATATTTTTAGGAATATTTCACCTATTCCCCTGTTTTTACAAACTGTGTTTAAAACTATCCTTTGTGTCATGTTTTTACAAACTGTGTTTAAAACCATCTTTTGTGTTCTACAAACCATGTTAAAAACCTTTCCCTAAAAATCGTGTTAAATAGATCTTTAACACGATTTGTAAAACACGGAGGATACAACAACAATAACAACAAGCCTTATCCCAACTCGGCTATATAGATTTCACTTTTTCACACAACTCTGTTTGAAATTAGACTTTCCGGAAGGCTTAGATCTAGAATGTCTTTCCTAACTACTTCGGTCTACATAATTCTTGATCTATGCCTCCATCTTTTAGTATTAGGAATAAGAATGTCATCTCAAGCACGAACTGGTGCTTCTAGCGGTCAAATCCATGAGAGTGGCTTTATTTTTACGCTGGCCGTCAACCTACCACAACCCTCCTCCTTTACCTGGACTTGAGACCGGCTATGCAAACGCATAGGCAGAATATAAGGTGGAACCCAACATTTCGACAAAATATAGGAGATGTTTATGTTAAACAATCATTTTAACTACATCACAGAAATCCAATTTATCATGTCATACAAATCAAAGTGAAGAATTAACATTCTCAAAAATTGCATTCTGTGTTTTATTAATTCGCTATACCCATTGTAGGGGCGGATCACGTGGCTAGGGACCCGAAACTAATACAGAGAGAAATAATCGAGAACTATGCCAAGGACTTTCCTGAACTATATCTAGACATTGTCAAGCACTCTGATCTTTCTACTGTGCACTGGGCTCAATTGGTCTACAGGCAGCCATGGAATGTAGCATTTGGGAACTTAAGCAACCAAAACGTCACGGTGGCAGGCGACGCCATGCACCCCATGACACCGGACTTGGCACAGGGCGGTTGCTCGGCACTTGAAGATGCTGTGGTCCTAGGCAGGCACATTGGAACATCCTTCATAAAAAATGGTGGCCTTGTACCCAGTGAAGTTCCTAAAGTTTTGGCGAATTATGTCGAGGAAAGGAGGTGGCGCGCCGTTTTGTTGATCATAGGATCATATTTTTCAGGGTGGGTGCAACAAGGTGGTTCTTCATGGGCTGTTAAGTTCTTCAGGGATTCAATATTTTACAGATTTCTTTTCCGCATGCTTGCTAGTGTTACACAATATGATTGTGGCAAACTTCCTACTATATAAAAAATAAAATAAAAAAAGCAGATCACACGTCAAGTGTCCGAACCTATTTCAGGCGCAGATATAGAAATAAGTTAGGATTGAATTTAATGTTAGGGAATCAAATGGATTGATTTTGTATTGGTTTCCCATTTTTAATTATTGTACTTGATCCATAAATTGGCTACAGTATTACACGAAAATTCAGACATGGTTTATGAATATTGAATAAAGAAGTTTTCCCTCTTGAATTTCTCTTCCTCGTCTCTCTCTTGTATCTTCCTATCTTATTTCTCTTTCTTCTCTTAACCCTCTCTAGTTCACATCACAATGAAAGAGGAGATTTCTATTATTTTTGTATGGAGTAGCGGGGCAACATAACCCAACTCGATCCGAGATCCCTTTGTTAAAATGACTTAATAGAGAAATTTTATTTGTAAAATAACTTTTAAAAAAAAAATTTGTTTACCAAATGAATACAGAATAATCAAGAACGACTACTTTTTACGAAGAAAGACCGGGTGGTCGTTCTTCGCTAATTTCACTTTTTTAAATAGTCACTCTAACAAATTTCTCCTCAATCGGTTTTTATAACTTTGTTTTTATTTTTAAAATTTCAGTTTATGATCCCATTTTATAGAAGTATATTTTATATATATATATATATATATGTGTGTGTGTATATACACACACATGTCTATGAAACATAAAAAAATAAAAATAAAAAGGGAATTTCTTTACTAGTCCCTAGAAAAATAGATTATCGATAGTCTCTTATTTTTCAGTCATTAGATTTGTATGAAAATCTGTCTGTTCTATATACTTTTCAATCTAATATGATTTTAACTAGATTTAACGGTTAAAAACTTAGACTACTGGTAGACCGGCCTACTAGAGAAGGTCTCAAAGCAAATAATAATAACAATAATAATAATAAAAGAAATGAGAAAAACAATAACACGAAAACGACTCGTACTTTGTATTAAAAAAAACGACACCTACCATGAAAATCACAACACCTGAGACGGAGAGATGGACTCTTAAAACGAAAAAGAAACAGTATTCTGTATAACTCAAAACGACAAAAAATCAAAATTCACACAAACCTAGAAAAGACAGTAACTAAAAAAAAAAATCAACAAATTTAAATACGAAATAAAAAATCTGAAGGCAACAAATGGCAACGGCGATCAGTTTCAAAGCCACAGGCAGCCGACGAGAAAAATCTTTGAACGGGATAATAACATGAGAAATGGCAAGAAGATCTAAAAAGCATAAAACGACAAGAACTCGAAAAACGACAGCAAAATTCAAACAAACAAACAAATGGCCTTTGCATCTGGGTATTGAGGCCGTTCTTAAGACATAATTGAAGAGGATAAAAGTAAGGGGGGGAAAAAAGAAGAGAAAAAAAAAGCGCAAAAACAAAACTGACAGAGAGAGTATTCTTACCAATGAAACAAATTCAGAGATAATGAAAATGGTGCATTTTAAAGTTCTAGGGGGCAAATTGACTTAAATGACGTAGTTTCGGTGGCATTTTTAAAAATAATAGTCTTTACGATATGAGTTGGGATAACAACATATATATGGCCCTTTTGTAAGGAGTTTTTGATAAATAGTTGAAGTTTTGTAAAATTAGCAAAATAACCGTTTCTTTTATTTAAATTAAAAGTCAATCACTTATTAACTTAGAGCCCGTTTGGTTAGAGAATTCGTTCTTTGATTCGAATCATGGTTCATGGTTCGCTACAATATTTTCTCTCATAAAAAACACACGTAAATCGAAAATGATTCTAATCTCATGATTTTAATCTATGAACCAAACGAGCTCTTAGTAGTTGATTACAAATTGACTTAGTGGTCAATTACTGATTGATTTTAATTTATCACTTATTAACTCGATAATTTTTCATTGTTAATCAATATCAATTAATAATTAAGTGAATTCTATCAGTAATTAATCAATTTTAATCAACAAATTACATGTTTATTAGTGATAAATCATTGATAAATTATAATAATGAATCAATCAATCATTGAGTGACCTTTGGTCAATCACTCATTGACTATTGGGAAGACGACCATTTTACTTAAAAAAAAAAAATCATCCATTTGTTTAAAAAATAAAAAAATTTGGCCATTTATTAAAAATGGTGGTTAAAAAACAACCATGTACCTGATTTTTCCATGTAAGTTTTATGAGTAAATGGCAAATTAATAGATTTATTTTATAAAAAATAAAAAGTGGGACTGAATCCGCAATCTCTCCCGTAATCTCCTCACTGCACCCAAACCCCGGTGCCACTAGGTCAAACGGTCTCTGGCGACTCTTTAGGTTTATGTAGGGCTTCGAAGAGAAGGTTGTTTGTTTACCTTGAAAATTTTCCTCGGAGTAATAATCAACTTTTTGTTCAAGTTCTAACAAGTAACACAACATTTTGAAAGCCTTTTGTGAGATTGTTGCCGTCCTCAACTTTGTAATAATATTGCATATAACCAACTTGGCTGGTCAAACGAGGCACTTTGTTGAAAACAAATGGATAGGCTTTCAACGTTGTTTCTGTGGTGTGCTTTTCTAATTTTTGTGGTTTACTTTTCTAACGCTCTTAATGTTGTCCAAAAATATGTGGATTTGTTTCTTTGCCTGGTATGGTAATCATCGTTTCTTGTCAAACAAGAAACCACGATTCAAATATTATTGGCTTGTGTTTTGGTCAAACACTCTGGCCTTCATTCATATTGTTTAGGACATGGAATCTCGTGAATGGAAACAAGAATTAGAACTCGAATGGGGTACGGTATCTACATATACACATACACACACACACACACACACACATATAGATATAGCTAATTATCCGATCAATCAATTTACTATAGAGAGAGAGAGAGAGAGAGAGAGAGAGAGAGAGAGAGATGGAAATTGTGGAAGAAGTAGTAATAGTGGGAGCAGGGATTGCCGGGCTAGCCACAGCAGTGGCTCTGAAGAGAGTGGGGATTAAAGCATTGATTTTGGAGAGATGGGATGGGCTTAGAGCCACTGGTGCAGCCTTGGGTCTCTTCCCAAATGCTTGGCTTGCTCTTGATGCTCTTGGCGTTTCACACAAGCTTACTGTAGCGACCCTCCTTTGAGGCCGCCACTGTAACTAACTTTTTAACTTGTACTTACTGAAATTTCTTAAAATTTACGGAACATTTTTTTTTTTTTTTAAGGGTCTTATTATAAACATAAAATACGAAATTGCTTTATTAATTAAAATATTCAAACCTTAACATATCTGTTTCATAATCATAATTAACAAAACTATTTGTAACATAAAGCTGATTGCGGAAATATTTGCGAGTGGTATCCATATCCCGAGCCCCACATCGTTCGTCCACTCGCCAGCAGTCCATCAGGCATTATATGCGGGTTGCTTACCTACAGTATAAACATTCTATAATGAGCTTTCGCTCAGCAAGTAGGAACTATCTCCCGCAAAATAACTGTAAGTTCACATGAATAAATATGCATGAGCCAATTATGCTTAATTATGATGTCTTATCAGAATCTTATTATCTTATCTTATCTTTCTTACTGATGGGCCCGAGTGCTCGTACCACTTGCGCGCAATCATCGGGACGTGAGAGTTTGCAAGGTCCCCCATGACACCGTGATTATAACTTGAATGCCTCCCTTGAGTCGGAGGACATCATTATTATTATTTTTTTCTCCCTTGTGGAGCTTGAGTTACCTCCCTTGTGGAGGCTGGTACGGCACTCAACTGAGATTACTCTTATAGGTTCCTCTTGACTTATTAAGGTGTATGCAATATGACCTAGCATAGCATACTATATCATGTACTCGAACACATATAATTCGGGTGTACTGCCTAAGTGTATGTAGTATAACATAGCATAGCATTCATAACATTAAATGTACTCAAACATATATAGTTCATGTGTACTATTTACTTTAAAATCTATTTATACTGTAGGCGAGATTCCTACTTACTTGATTTTCAAAGCTGGAATCCCTTTTTCGCCTATCAGCCTAGTCTCTTGCTTTCTTCTGAAACTGAACACCCATTAAGAGTGTGAGATTAACTATTATTTGCTATATTATTTTAGCAATTTATGAAGGAAAATCTAACCATTTCCATAAGGCATATATTCCTTTCCTTTACTAAAGGATAATAAAGATTAATTTATTAAATCTTCAAAATCTTATTTTCCTAAATTTCCCTTGGTATGATATTAAGGCCCAATTCAGCCTAGGACTTATACATGGCATTCTAACTTTTACGCCGCTGAAATTTATACTCCAACGGAGTCTCTTAAACTAATGTGGGCGTTGGACCCACATTAAATATTCGAAATTCTACGGACCTATCGTATTGGGCTCGTAGGTACCCGTCGGGATAATTCGCTCGGTAAACCTCTACGTTCTTTAAAGAAATCATTTTTCCTTGAAAAATTCCTTTATGAATACTTTCATTAAAATGAGGTTTAATGTCATTGTATTTTACTAAAATTCTATCTCGGGTTCTTTTATAACTTTTTGTTGAAACCGACACT